>NC_140590.1:105776288-105931582 GCF_964204655.1 Triturus cristatus | reverse complement strand
ACAAAGGAAGGAGCTTCTGGAGACCCCAGAGTTTCTAAAAGCATAAGCCAGTAACTTTATTCACACGACACTCCATGGAAAACTTGTTGTCAAATGTGACCCCTGAGGACTGATTCGAATTGTGTCAGCTCTTCATCAGTTGGCACTGGCCAGAAGTTCGACGAGGTACTTTATATGCAGAAAACCACAATAACTCGGTTTTGTCACCTTTAAATTTGAGGAGTTAGAGTTCAGCCAGCTAATGACAGCAGCCTGTTGGTTGCTCTTGAATGGCAACATTTGTTGAGTGTCATCAGCTTAGTTTACTAATCTAATATTATGGGCTTTGATGAGTGTAACTAGTGCCCTCATAAATATGTTAAAAAGAATTGGGATATGTGCCATGCCTTGCGGACTCCATGTTTGATAGTCTTCAAGTCCGAGTGGTATGGTGGAAGAGCAGCCGCCTGACAACCTTCTGACAAATAGGAGCGCACACATTTCAATACGGTACTACAAACTCCGATCGCGGCAAGTCAACCGTATTGTGGTACTATGATCGTTTTTATGCATGTAGGCCTAGTAGAGCCTCAGACATCTCACTTTATCGGGACTAGATATCATTAGTATGGCTCGTAAGTAAGGCCAGGGAGATCCTGATTTCCTCAATTATGCTTGAAGATATTAAATTCACTATTGTCAGACTCCCAGGTGAAAAGCCCCCTGCGTCGATGGCCTTCTAGTGGACTTCTACAAAGCTTATAGTACCACTGTTGCTCCTAGACTTCTGGATATGTATAACGAGGCGATCTCTAGGTAGGGGGGTCCCTTCCTTCTTCAACTTGAAGACCATTAACACTGTTCTAGAGGCTCCAGCCGCTTATGCAATTTTTGGTACTACTAGGCCAGTCTGGTTTTGTGCCTCAACGTTCCACCATCTTAGCACATTGATGGCGGTTTTTCATTAGGTCGGTCCGCAACTCTCATCAGTTGCTATTTTGGTTAATGCAAAGAAAGGATTTGATTTCTTGGATTATATGTTTACGCTTGAGGTCCTACGTAGACTTGGTCTTGGTAAATTATTTTTGTCGCTTATAAACCTGTTATACACTTTGTCCAGGGCTAGAGTGTGTGTGAATAACTTATACTCTATTTACTTTAGTGAGGGCAGAGGCACCCGGCAAGGATTCCCCCCCTCCCCTTTAATTTTTGCTTTTGCTATTGAGCCTCTGGCTTGCTTTATCCAGGAATTCCACTTTCGCTGTGGGCTATGTCTCTGCGGTCAATCTTTAGGCTGCTCGTTATAAGCATATCACACCATTTGTATGTTCATCCCTGAGATGTGAATGTGACCCCATCATACATGAAGTTGTCTATTTTTATGGGTATTCCGGGCTACAAATTAACGGTTACAAGTTAAAGATATTCACGCTCACAGATGATTGCACAGCTCCCCTGTTTGATTATCTGCTTTGTTGGAGTCCTGCTGGTGTCTGTCATCTTGGGGTCCGGGTCTCCCATGATCACGATGACTTGATCTGTAGCACCTTCGGGGCCGCCATAGATAATCTTTCTGTCTATGTCGATTGGTCGATATGGTTGCTATTATGGTTATTGGGGAGGATTTTGTAAATTAAGATGGTGGTGCTCCTTAATGTTTTATTTTCTAATATTCCTGTTCTTCTTCCACTGCACGTTTTTGCTCGATTAAAGGAAGTCCTGTCCCATCTGATATTGGGGAGGCGGGTGGTCAGCCTAGAATCTGTTGGGTGGTTCTTGTACGCCTGCTGCACTTGGGTGGCCTTGCGCTGACAGACTTTCGTACCTATTATTTAGCTGCACAAACACATTACTTAAAATACTGGGTTGTGTCCTCGACTACGCCCACACGTCAGGGTGGACCGGGTCATTGCCCGAACACATTCATTGATGGTCAGCATCTGTGTGGCTCATCATGCCACACGTTGGGATGTGGATGTCTTTGCCTCCACCTGTTGGGCCTGGTGGAATATAGTGTGTGGTCTGCAACAATCACTTCTATACTCGCCCTTACTCCCTTTAACAGATAACCCAATGTTCCTTCTACAAGCGGGAGGGCCAGAAAATGTCTCCATTTAAGATAGGTTTACTCACCCTGGGGGATATTTTGTAAACAATATCTTCATTTCAAAGCACAGTTTTTGCACCTGACATGGTGTGACTCCCCTTGCACCCTTTTGTTACCTTAGCCTGTGATCTGAGGCAGAGATGGCTCTTTCCACCATTCCTTCCCAACTCCTTGAGACCACTCTCCTTACGGCTTACTTAAAAAGGGCTGAGGGGGGACACTATCTCTCATTCATGTGCACCAACTTTCCTGCTACCTGGTTGGATTCACTGCTTGAAGAGAGGCACCCGTGGGAGGCCGTGCTGGGCTAGCAACTCCCGGATAGGACTTAGGCATACTGCTACTCGCAAGTTAAGGTTACCCCTTTTAGTTATAAACATAAGCTGATACATTTTACATTTCTACATCAATATTGCTACACACCAGCTACATTCTCACCATTTGGCAACGACTCTACCATTAAGAGTTGCAGATGTGATCTATTTAATGCTGACTTTAATCATGTGGCTTGGCTTTGCCATGGACTTGCTGTTTTCTGGCACAATACATTTCAATCTAGTTCTGAGATTCTTAACACCCCACTCTCCCCATCCCCTCAGACTGCCTTGTTTGGCGACACCTCAGTGCTGTCCTCCCCGTGCAGGCCCCTAAGCTCAATCTTATTTGTCTTGACTAAGCCAGTTGTGAATGGGGTTTGGATGCAGAGGACTGTCCCTCTGTGCTCACCATGGTTACAAAATGGTGCCCACTGCCATTATATAATAATAATCCACATTTATAAAGCGCGAACCGTCACCCGTAAGGGTCTCTAGGCGCTGGGGGCCATCGGGAAGATTAAGCAAGCTATTGCCCAGAGTCACATGGTGCTAGGCTAATCTGCTGTCGGCTCCGGGGATCGAACCGTGATCCCCAGATTCCGGAGTCAGTCGCCCTGGCCACAGCGCCACACCTCTTGACTGATCAATACCCTTAGATGGTTCATGCTTCTGCCCGTCCCTTAAATATCAGGGCCTCTTTAGGCATTTTTGCTCTGCACCACAGTTCCCACCTTGAATGCCCTCCCCTCCAGGCCCTCTAGGTCTTGCTTTCATTTGCCGCTATGTACTGCAATCTGCACTGCACTGTGGCTTTTGGACCGTACCCCATGGGGCTAATACATGAGAGCCCTGCATCACTTTTCCACCACATAAAGTGGTACACACGGGACGGAGGACTCTTGTTTCGAATAATGATATGAAGCCACGCAAAGCCACCCTGCGTGACTTTGAGTGGCTTCATAAATCATGAGTAAGGCAATGCAGCGCAATCACTGCATCGCCTCGCTCTGTTTCTGGGAGGCGTTCCATGGGTGTTCTGGTGGGTTTTCCTATCCAATACCCATAGAATTTGATGCTGCCCCATATTTACAAAGTGGTCTAAACCTGAGGAAGCATCAAAATCCATACGCCTCCCTAGGGGAGACGCAACAAGGAGAAATGTGTTTATTTGTCCTCATTTATTCCTCTTTCTGCAGCACACATTGGAAGATGAAAGCGCCTTCCTGCACAAAAACAATCCTGTATGCAATGGAGGATCCCTTGCACCATGGTGCAATGGTGCTTACGTTAGCGCTTGGCTGCTGCAACGGTACCAGCACTGGGAGAAAGGACAGGAATGCACAGTATTGGATAAATGCAGTGCATTTTTGCCCTTTCTCATCGGCGTAGAGCTGCGCAACTTCTGCATTGAATATGTACGGTTGAGCTGGACCGCAAAAATGTAAATAAACAGAAATTAAAGAAACCCGTTAAATACTCCTTTTTAGTGATACCATGGTTGTTGACATAATCAGTGCTCAACGTACAAAATATGGTGCTTCTCAATTTTTAAACATTTTCGCAGAGCTGCAGCTTTCACACAGCATTGCGAGGCATGATTATTAGTACACAGTGGCGGCCGCTACACACAAAAAGTGGTGAGGTGGGTGGAGGGGGCTCGGGAGGGGAGCGCGTAGGGGGAAGTGCAGGGGGTTGATAATTATTAAAAGGGAAGACTTAAAGGGCGTGGCTAGCTGCCAGGCAAGATGGCCGCAGCCTGAAGGAGCTCCGAGGGTGAGGCCGACTCCCCTTTCATCCGCATACTAATCCGTGGCATAAACTGTGCCCACGTACCATAGGCTGCGAGCCTGGACGAAGCGACGCCGCCTGATCCGACCTGGAGGTCTCTCCGTGACCCGGAACACGGTCAGCGCCGCACCGACAGTTGCAGCCTTGGCCGCCGGCTGAGACCGGGGCCTCGATTTGGCGGAGGGACCCGAGCGCGGTACGAAAGCTTAAAACCCGCCCGCGGGGGGCGCCGGAGGCCTGGCAACTCGGCGATGTGGCCTGGCGGACGCATGAGGCACTTCTTATCCGACCACTGCATTGGCGCTGTGCATCTACGGCGGGACAGGCACGGCGCTGAGGCGGGACAAGCACAGCGCTGAGGTGGTACAACGGGGGACCGCCCCGCGACAGCTACACAGGTCCGACGGTGGACCCCTTGTAAAACTGCACCACGAGCTTCAGGAGGCGGCCCTGGCAGGGGGCTGGTGAAGACATACTCTGGGGGAGAACTACTTGCCCACATTACCTCTGGGTCACGAGAGACGGAGAGAGTGGGCGAGACACAATCCGTGGCGTCGCCAGCTGAGGATATCCTTCGCCCCCTGCGCCGGCACCCATAGGTATGCCATGTGAACCGCGCTGCATGATCAGAGGGTTTGAGTGGACACGAACAGCAGCGAGCGGGAGTTTGAGGCCCCAGATGACCTGAGGGTGTGCCTGCAGACGTACTTCTGGCAAGGGAGGGGTGCTACCTGTCGAGGACTGCGACGACGCTGAGCTTCGAACTGCGCGACGAGTGAGGGTGTCTATCCAGAGCTCCCCGATCCCCCAATCGACCAGTAAGATGCAGAGGAGACACGGAAATACATCCACCTGCCCAGAAATTAGTGGGAAAGGGAATCGTACGCACCAGCAGGGTAAACTGGATAAATATTCGCACAGTAAAGACTCTTCCACAATGCCGGAGCGAAATGGGCGAGCGGAAAAGGTCACGGAGGAAGCCGGGGCGCCTAAAGTGACGCTGGGGGACATTATGGCAGCCCTTACTAAAGTGCAAACCACAGTGGGGTCTATTTCTACGGATGTGTCCCTCCTCAGAGCGGATTTACAGAAAATGGCGGCCAGGGTCACAGAAGTGGAGCAAGTTACAGCCACACTGACAAAAGACACTAATTTCCTGCTCCAAAAAGTGTCGCACCTAGAGGCAGAGAACAAGCGCATGGCGACGAAGCTGGACGATCAGGAGGGGTGCTCCCGTCGCAATAACGTGCAAATTACGGGAATTCCCAAAAGTGAAGGGAACCCCGCCATGGACCTATACGTGGAAGAGCTGATAAAAACCAAACTGCAACCTAGGGGTCTCTCGGCCTTCTTCTCGGTGGAGCGCGCTCACAGGGTGCCTGGGGGCAGGCCTAAAGTTGGGGCGCCCCCCGGCCGGTCCTGGCTCGTATATTTAATTTTCGCAACAGGGATGCCATTCTCCAAACAGCCCGGGTGGCGCCGCCTCTGCGTATACAGAATTCAGCGGTGTCCTTCTTCCCGGACTTTACGGTGGTGGTGTCGGTGCAGCGGAGGAGCTTCTTGGAGATCAAGAAAAAACTGAGAGCCCGGGAACTACCCTACTCCATTCTTTTTCCGGCGCGACTGCGAGTGGTAGCGGATGAGAAGACGTGGTTCTTCGAGACGCCGGAGGAAGCTCACGACTGGCTCGAGGGATGGCAGCAGGTGGGAAGCTCTGGACGCTCAGGCAGGAGGAGGCAGCGCTCGGGGGGGACGGAGGACCTCGTCGACCATAGTCAAGGAGAGGAGGAAGCTGACCGGTTGCAGGGTGAGGCAGGATAGTGCGACGATATGTGCCTCTTTTGAACTAGAGATGTGCAGAGGACTTGGAGGCCTACCGGGACAGGCAGTGCCTACTCAGTTATGCTCTAACATTTAGACAGTTGGACTTTGGGACAGGGGATGTACTTGGTCTTCCTCGGACCTCCCGTTCCTTTACACGCAAGTAATGTTCTGGGGTATGGGTTTTGAGCACTCTGCTGAGTTGGGGTGGCGGGCAGTTCGAAGTCCGTATGGCAGGGAGGCAGGGAGGGGGTTGGGGGGTATGGAGTTGTTTCAGGTTTTTTTTCAAAAGTTCACGTTAGTGATGAAAGTGGTATCTCAACACGCAGTACAAGCACCAAGTATAGCACGCAAGATCTGCACCAATACATCCACAACGCCAGTTCTCCACTACCCCAGCCATTGTAATGGCTGATATAGCACAAGGGGTGTCCGATAAGAACCCTCTAACTCCAATACAGCCTCTCTCCCTGCTCACGTGGAACGTACGCGACTTGGGAGACAAAATTAAAAGGGGTCTGGTCCTGCAAGGTCTCAAGAGGTGCTCCCCAGCGGTGGTCTTGCTGCAAGAGACCCACCTTACCGGCACTACTAGTAAAGCAATGGATAGGTAGGGATACAAGATGGTAGCACACTCTGAATTTTCCTACGGGTCCCGAGGGGTGGGCATAATGGTGCGAAAACAGTCCCCTTTAACAATACACAAAGTTAAAATTGATGGATCGGACGATTTGCAGCGATCATCACCCAATGGGAAGGGCGACCCCTAAATATAGTCTCGGTTTACATTCCCCCCGCATTACATGCCACGGCGCTCCCGGCGCTTAGCGGATTCCTGCTTGATCTGCCGGAGGGAGAGCTCATACTGGGCGGAGACTTTAACGCGGTTATAGACAACCTTATTGATCGATACCCGGCACGGGTGGGTGGCACGGGAACATCCTGCCTCGGGAGCTTTCTCGAAGCACTTGGGCTAACAGATATATGGAGGCTACATCACCCAACAATGCACCAGTACACATACCACTCTGGGGTACATAATAGTTTTACAAGGATAGATTACTTTCTGGGTTCGGCTGGCAGTCTCAAGAATATAGACAGCGTAGAAATCAGGCCCAGGGGCATATCTGATCATTCTCCGATACTCCTACTATACACGCACTACCACCTAACATGACGCCGTATCTATCCAATACACCCAGGCTATCTCCAGGTCCCCGCAATCCATAAAACAATCGCGAAGGCGACGAGCCTTTACTTTCAGGAAAATGCCTCCTCTGTTGACTCCCCAACTGTCCTCTGGGAGGCATATAAAACAGTCCTGAGAGGGCAGGCTATAGCTTCCATTGCGGCGCACAAGCGCAAAAAACACCTTGAACTGCAGTCGTTAGAACTTGATTTACACGCGGCAGAGACACAATAGGCCCAAGACCCAACTCCTGAGGCTTCTCGCAGCTTGCGAGCAGTGCCGGCAAGGTATAAGGAGCACCTCGCAGAGCGTACCAGACAGCAGTTGGAAGCCACAAGGCACAAAATTTATGATGTCGGGGATAAAACTGGGAAACTGCTGGCATGGCTAGATAGAAGGGATAGAGGCACTAGGTGGATAGCGCAGATTAGCTCTGAGGGAGGGCAGGGAACAACTGAACCGTGCGAAATAGTGCAAATCCTTGCAAGACACTTTCAAGTGGTCTACTCCTCCGCCTCCTCCATGACAGTAGAGGAGGCGCTGACATATGTGAAAGATCTAGATATGCCCAGACTTGCCCCTCAGGCAATGAATGCCCTGGAAGCCAATCTCATGGTGGAAGAGATACAGGCGGCAGTTGGAGCACTGCAGTCTGGTAAAGTGTCAGGTCCAAACGGCATACCGGTTGAACTCTATAGGAGGGCGGTAGGGACACTTGCCCCTCATTTGCTCAACATGTTTTCGGACAGTCTGCAGAGGGGCGAACTCCCACCTGATCAACGCACAGCCACCATAGTGGTGATACTGAAGCCGGGCAAACCAGCAGATAAATGTACTTCCTATCGTCCCATATCGCTACTCCATGCGGAGGCAAAGTTCCTCGCAAAATTGCTGGCGGCCAGGCTAACGCCGCACTTGTCGGAAATCGTACACCCAGATCAATCTGGTTTTATGGCCGGCAGAAGCACGTCCCACAACTTGAGGCGGTTACACAGCGCGCTGGCTCGGGCGGATCGCTTGGGGGAACCAGCGGTGCTTCTATCACTGGATGCACAAATGGCGTTCGACATGGTCGAATGGCCCTTTCTATTTGCAGTGCTACTACACCTGGGCTTTGGGCCAAAATTCTGCGCCTGGATCCGACTTCTCTATACCAAATCAATGGCTCATGTTACTGCTAATGGGCATATGTCCGAAGATTTCCCCTTGACGCGTGGCACACGTCAGGGTTGTCCCCTATCGCCGCTGTTATTTGCCCTGGCGCTGGAGCCCCTGGCGGCGTGGATACACTGGGAACCCACGATACGGGGACTTAAATGGTCGGACGACTGGGAAGACCGAGTTTCCTTACATGCAGATGATGTATTGCTGTACCTGACCTCCCCGTGGCGCTCCATACTGACGCTGCTCAACATCTGTGAGGTCTTTGGCAGAGTGTCCGGGTACACGATAAACTGGTCCAAATCTGTTGTGTATGTGCTGCACGGCCCTCCACCGCAACTACTGGCGGACTGCCCGCTCAGGATGGCAGAGGGGTCATTTAAATATTTGGGTATATACATTACTGTGGATCAGGCGGACTTCTTCCAAATAAATCTTCGGCCCCCGTTGGATCGCCTCAAACGAGATGTGCGTCATTGGGGAGCGCTACCGCTGACCCTGTTGGGGAAAGCAGCGCTCTTTAAGATGATGGCCTTGCCCGATTTGTCTACGTGCTGGAAAACACGCCGTACCAAATACCGCCCGCGTACTTTCGCATAATTGCGGCGCAGGTGACTAGCCTCCTATGGAGTAACGGGCCGGCGCGTATTGCGCAGTCCAAACTGACCCGCGGCTGGTATGACGGAGGGATAGCGCTCCCCAATATCCAGCTTTACTACTGGGCGGCACAGCTGAAGGTAATCAACCAATGGCTCCATGTCCCGCAGTCCGACCCAGCATTTAAGGCAGACAGAGACATACTGGGCACGAGGGGTACGCTATCGCCCTTGTACGACGGAAGACTAGCCCCAGAGCTCGTCGGCCCTCTGAGACAGACCGTGGCCATATGGCACGCGGCCCAGGCTAGACTGGGATGGAGAGGAGTTTTGACCCAGCTCACGCCTCTATGGGATACGAAGTGGTTTGGGAGGCTCAGGAACAGCAAGGGCTTTGATAATTGGGACAACATCGGAATTTCCACGGTGGGCGACATGTGGCATGGGGGTGCAGTAGTTCCATTCGTACGCCTTCAACAACAATACGAACTGGTGCCCTCAGAATGGTTCCGATATATGCAAATTAAACACGCCTTACTAGCAAAACTAGTGCCTGGCACTGAGGTTCCAGAGGCATCGCCAATGGAGGACAGGTTGCTGACAGATTATATGCCAAAAAAGGCCACATCACTCACGTATCGTAAATTAGTAAACAACCTGCCGGACCCAATGGGACCCCTGCGAGAGAAATGGTCCAGCGATGTAGGAGAGTTTGATGACCCGGAATGGCGGGAGGCACTAGCTTCGCCGCGAGAGGCGGGTATACCCTCGAGGCTTAGATTGGTACAGCTCCGGATTCTGCACCGCTCATACTACACCAGACATACTCTACACAAAATAGGTAGAGCACCGCACCCATTCTGCTTACGTGGTTGCGGGGAGGAGGGTACCTTTTTTCACACCATATGGGAGTGCCCCATAATCCAAGAATACTGGAAGCGGGTGATACGGACGCTGTCCCAGTCGGGGGGAGTGTCACTGGTGCCGGAACCCAGGCGCTGCCTGCTAAATGTGTGGGAACCTAATGACCTTAACCGCCAGGCTCAGAGCTTGGCTACGTTGGGGATCGTGATAGCTAAACGGAACATAGCACAAAAATGGGGGACGGGGGAAGCACCATCGCTGTCCACATGGGGAAGGGACATGGATGCGGCCATGCTAGCTGAAAGATCAGTGTTCATCAGGCGGGGATGCCCCCGTAAATGGGATAAAGTGTGGGGGGCATGGAACAAATTCAGAGGAGACATATGCGACCCACCACCAACGCAGGAAGATGAAACCTCTGACACAGACTTATGAGAGGGATTTTGAGGCGGACGTATGGGGCGTGGATATCAGAAGTGTAAAACTGTGCAGAAGTGTTTTTGTATGGTTGGATGTAGTGTCATGTGATATACTGCTATATGATGTGGGACAATTGTATACTCGAATAATAATACAATGTACTGTACAAAGGAAAATAATAAAATTCTTTAAAAAAAAAAAAAGGTAAGACTTACCTGAAGCTGCCAGCCACCTCCCGCGTCGCGTCTCAGTGTTCTTTTTCCTAGTTTCAGCAGACAGTGGGACAGCATCACAGACTCCCTATGCAAAAAACGATAATGCTATGAGGGTGGCGCGAGGATTGGCCTATGCGGGCTGGTTTGACGCTCTGCTCAGGACAGGGAGTCTGTGATGTTTCTCTAACCGGGCTGTTCAATACTCATGGGTTGGAGAAACCTAAGTGCGCATGTGTGTTTGGCCGGCCTAAGACGTGCACAAACCAGTCATCCTCCCCTCTACCATGGCCCCAGCCCGTCCCTCCCGACGCACGCTGGCTCAGCCAGCAACTGAAAAATAAAACAATGAAGTGTAGTATCTTCATATAAGGTTAACTGTTCTCCTGTATCTTGTAATTAGCTGCTCAGCCAGTGTGAGTGTTCCATGTTTTCTTTAGAGCATATTTTCTTCCCTACATTGAGGCCGGTAGAAACTGTCGCGCAGCATTTAAAAACTTAAAAGTGAGCGCGCGCTCTCACCTCTTGCACTTCTGACTATCGTAGTCTGTGACGGACCTGGCCTTCGTGTCTTCGTCACACACATTCCTCTTTGTGCAAGACCGTGGGCGCATGCACACGCCATGAGCCATCCTGTGCTGGCATGCTCAGCGTGCCGCCATCTTGAAGTTGGATGTTACAGTTGCCTGTTACGGCCGGGATATGTTTGTCCTGCTGTAATCTGCCAACCACGGTGTTATGTTTAAATAAAGTTATTCCCTTGTCAAGTCAGCACCATCATCGCAGTTTGAGGATCGTTTCTCTCCACATCGTTGCAATGTTCTACAAGCAGGCGCATTGGCTGATTCTATGTATGGGCGGTGTGTGCAGGTTTTAAAGGGTCTTGGGACATTCCGAACAGACTGGACTGTACCTGTACTTCCGTGGTGAGCCCATGCTTTTTGTTGGTACAGTTTTTTGTCACGAAGTTTTGCTGGCATACTGTCTGGAGAGCCTCAAGTCCTCTTGCTAGGAACGCCTGTCCTTCATCTTTGCGGTGACAGGCACACCATTGATCTTTTGATATATGAGTTTGTGGTGCATGTTTAAAGATTTTATGCAAAATGTCTTTTTTCACAGGGGAATGAGTTATTTTACGCATGATAACATATTATTGAAATGGTTTTTTGCTTTAATTTTTTTTTTAGCTGAGATTTCCACACTATTGGTTATAGTTGGGGTGCACTGTGTGAGAGTGTACCCAGTATCTCACTACTTGGGTGAGAGATCGCTCACCGGTGGGTCACAGTTTATTTTTGCATTACTAGTGCGAATGTTTGTGCATATTTATGTATTAACGTTCTGATTTAGTACCACTTTCATTCTGGCATTGGTCGTGTAGCGTGTATCAGTCATTTTGTGCTTCACGTTGTTTATTTTTTTGTGGGTTGGTCATGCTGTGATTCACTTGCTGTATAGGGGGTGTTAGTTCCACCTATTAGATTAGTAATGGGTGTTAGTCCCATATACTTAGAGTTTAGGGGGTGTTAGTCCCACCTAGCTTATGGTTAATGGGTGTTAGTCCCATATACTTCTTGTTTAGGGGGTGTCAGTCCCACCTAGGTCATTCCTAATGGGTGTTACTCCCATATTCTTTATGTTTATGGGTGTTAGTCCCGTGTACTTAGTGTTTAGGGGGTGTTAGTCCCACCTAGGTCATTGTTAATGGGTGTTAGTCCCATTTACTCAGTTTGTAAGGGGTGGTAGTCCCACCTACGTTTTCGGTAATGGGTGTTAGTCCCATCTACTCTGTGTACAGGGGGTCCTAGTCCCTCCTATGTATTAGTAATGGGTATTAGTCCTTTTAACTAAATGTTAAGGGGGTGTGAGTTCCACCTTTTTCATGTTTGTGTTGGGTTTTAGTCCCTTCATTTAAATATTAGCTGTTTGTGTGTGTGGGTATCTGTTTTGTGATGCCTCACTGTGCTGCAATTCTGTTATGCTTGCTGCACTAGTCCGTGGGTCTTAGTCCCATTTCTGTTTTCTGTACATTTGGGTGTTAGACCCATATACCCAGAGTTTAGGGGGTGTTAGTCCCACCTACGTTTTAGTGATGGGTGAGGTCCACCCATTGTATATTTGTTCTGGGAGTCATTTCTTCCTGTATATTTCTACAATTTTAGAGTATTTGCTGTTGTTCTCTATTGTGATCCTCTGTGTTTTCTTTCATCTGTATCTCATGTGGTGTTTTTCCAATCTCCGTTTGGTAGTTTATCGTTTTTTGTGTCTCATTGAAGGAGGAGGTTGGTGATAGTGTGTGGGTTTAATGTTTTTTTTTGTGTCTTAATATAAGAGGAGGATGGTGATAGTTCATTCTTATTTTTCATCCTTTTCTTATCCTTTTCCTTCCGTTTTATAGTCTGGTTCCCTTTCGTGGTATATTTTATTCATCTTACCCTTGGGATTTGGACTATTTATCTCTTGTTTATATTTTGTGTCTAGTTGCTATGTACTTTTAGTATTCCTTGTTTTATTGTCAATTGGAAAGAAGGGAGATATTGTAGTATCTTCATATAAGATTAACTGTTCTCCTGTATCTTGTAACTAGCTGCTCAGCCCATCCTCTCAACTGTCTCACACCACACCAACATTCCAATCACGTCATCATTCCACATGGAACACTCACACTGGCTGAGCAGCTAGTTACAAGATACAGGAGAACAGTTAACCTTATATGAAGATACTACATGAAGTCTATTGTTTTATTTTTTCACCTTCTGGCTCTGAGCGACCAAACGAAGCAGCTTCTGAAGCCAAAGACCTTCTGTTATAGGCTGAGGTCGTCATCTTGATGGTGCTTATTGGCCACAAGCGTCCTTGGAGGTACTGAAAGAACGTTTTCATGCGCACATGCAATAGGGCGCGACATCCCCGACAAGAGGACATGCTGATTTCTTACAGAGATATTAACTGGTGGAGGAAGACGTAGGTTTCTCTTTGGGATATGCTTCTTAAACTGGCCAGAATGTTTCAATGTGACATTTTCCTGACCTTGAAGGCCGTCAATGCCAGGGAGGAGTGAAAAGAGGGCAAGTGGCCATGGGCAGGGGTGACGACACTCACAGAGACTTGTTGTGACTGGCCCAGTCCTGCATTTCATCAGTCTCACATCAGTACTCGGAGCAGAACAAGATGTGCCATTGAAAGGCAGGTCCAGCCCATTGTGTTGAAGATATGATGCAATGCACTCGGTGCAAGCCAAGCGTGTCCATCTTCACAAGGAAACACCTTGCAACAGAGGGCGCGCCTGTGCAGTGAGATTCCTTCACTTTGTAAAGATTTAACCTTCTGTTCAAGGTTTACTAAGTACTCAACGTTCACCCCCACTGTAGGTGGCAGCAATGTGCACCGAGAAGCTTTCCTAAACCCGTCCCTGCCCTCATCGCTCACGGGGCACATGCGCCCACCTTGTCCTTACTAATGTCAAGGTGTTACAGACTATCCCACATCCAGCATAACCTGAACCTCTTCATATAAATCTGGGAAAGATTTTAAAATATCTATGAATATATTTACTACATTTAATATATGCTTTTTTGTATATATGGCGACCGTTCCATTAACACATCTGGTTATAATAAGGCGTGTAATTACAGGACAGAAAGCACATGGGTGCATGGATCTGTGGTGGGGACTGAATGGGACGAATCAATGATGGTGCATTGTTGGCACAGGTGGTTTTGTACATTTTACCCTCCACAAACTGACAATTTTAGGCTCTGGTCGACAAAGTAATTTGAGCACCATCAGAGCCAGATGAACGCCCTTGTCTTGACATTCCATGGTCACACGCCTCGTCTCCTCCACTGCACAGCACCATGTCATGTTCATCCTTGGCGTTTAACAGTTGGAGGCATATTGACAAAAATCTGTCAGAGCGCAGTGTTACTTTAAAATTGGTAATGCCACGCTCCGGCACTTTTATAATGCAGGGATGCGCCATATTTACAAAAATACTCATGTATTTCCCCTAGCGCTGGCGCTAAAATAGCACCATAGCGGCACTTGGCAAGGGTGCCTGTGCTGCAGGGGCAATTGTTTATGTGCAGGAAGGAACACCTTCCTGCACATAAACAATCTTAACAGGCGATTTGCGCTATCCATGCAGCACAGGAGGAAAGAGCAATATACGAGGAGATATAAAACATTTCTCCTCGTATCACATATTTAAGACCAGGCATTTCCTGGTCTTATTTTTGGCACTGCCCCATACCTTGTAAAAATGGGGAACGTCAAAAAGAAACTGGTGTTCCGGCAGTACGCTCGCTGCAACACCCATTGCACGCCCCTTTCACAGTAAGTGCTGTGTGAATATGGGCATTGTTTACAAGGTGGCGTTAAGCCACAAAACGTGGCCATGTAAATAAGGCAAAGGAGTTCATGTCACCAGAACGTCAAAATAAGTGTCGTTCTGGTGTCGTTAACTCCTTGTACATATGCTCCTTGGTGTCAACAAGGATCATAAAAACAGCGACGGCATTATGTTTTGTTTGCATTACTCTATTAAAACAACACATCAGTGTGACATCAACAAAGCGGTGTAAAGCTGAAACAATCTTATATATCTTCAAACACGGGGAGTCCATCCTGACCAATCCAAAGGGACCTCTTAAGAGTAAGCGTTGTATTTGTTCTAACAGTACCTCTTCAGTTTGTTCAGGTCTCAAGTCCTCACACTCGTTTATCACACAATGTCTCTGCTCTGTAAACTCTGACATAATGTTCCTTCTTAAAAAGAATCAACATTGGAAGTGCACAGTTTCGATGTTCCCAACTTTAGGCCAGATCATCCGAGCCTCTTCACCAGGCGCCTACTGCATAAACATTGTCATTACTTTGAATATTACCAAGGACAACTGCGGTGTCTACCTAGGGCGGGAGCTTCATTTTAATACTGAGGCTCCAAGCATCCTTTCACACAAGATGATGGACGGAATGTAGCACATTGGCAAAAAATTCACCCCCAGTCACAGATCTGGGTTTAATCCATCGTTATTTTGCTCACCACGCCACCCCAGTTCAGACATGGCCATATGCAAATCAGTTTTGACCCTGTGCCTCATGGGAACAGTCCAGCCCGAACTGCCAAGCCATGTCTTCCCTGGACCGGAATCAAGCATCCTAGGACCGGTTTCGGGGTTTCACCCCTCTTCAGCCAGGATAGCTTGACTCCAGTGGCGTAGTGAGCACGGGACCCACGTCTGGGTATACCCTTCCCACAAAGGGCAAACAGCAAAACACACAAGATGATGGACGGAATGTTGCACATCGGCAAAACATTCACCCCCAGACACAGATCTGGGTTAATCCTTTCCCTTGGTTATCAGAGGTAGCAGAGGTTGAAGGAGGTCTTTCCCAGTTCAGTTGCAAGCTGAAGAATAGAAGTCTCTGCGCCAAGTGGCAGGGGGAATCCTTAAAGACCTGGGAGTAGATCTAAAAAGATTTGATGCAACGCAGTAAGAAAACTTGAAATGCTGCGTCGAATAGAGAGAGCAGGTACGCGCCATATTTACTGACACGGAACATTCCTGCTCTCCCTCTGCGCTGGTGCACTGAGTGCATCCAGAGCCAACACAGGCACGCATGCACTATAGTGCAAGGGTGCCTGAATTACAGGCAGGATTGTGTTTGTGCAGGAAGGGGCACATTCCTGCACAAAAACAATCCTGTAAGGCTTTTTCCTCTTTCGACGTGTGCTTCAGAATGCAGCAGATGTAGAAAGAGGAAATAACAGTGAGAAATAAACATATTTTTCCTTGCTACACTTCACCTGGGAAGGTGTACCATTTTGACACATTCCCAGGTTTACTAGTGTTAGTAAATCTGGGATTGCGTCAAAAAACATGGGTGTCTGTGTGGGAACACCCACGCTCCACCCATGGAATGCCCACCCAGTGCTGAGTAACACAAGGCGCTGCCTTGTGTTACTTGTGCTGCCTTGCGTTACTCCTGATTTACTATGCCATGCAGAGGCATGCAAGGTGGCTCTGCGTGGCCTGGTAAATCTGATTTAAGGGCAGGGCTTTAAGTGCGCCGGGTCTCACCGGTGCTGAGCACCTGCAGTTTTTTAAAGGAGACCTCGAAACAGGTCTCTATGGGGCTCTGCTTTGTGCCCTGGCACAGGCGGTCCATTTTTTCCCGGACTGCAGTGACAGCAGGCACATTGATGTGCGCGTGCTCACACTGCTCACTTCTCAGTAGTGGAGAAGTTATGGCATGACGTCATGCCAGGTGAGCGTTGTAGCTGAAGGGAAATCCTTTAAAGAGAGTCATTTTCTCTCTGGATTTCCCTTCTCTTTTTGAAACTCAGGAGCAGCAACATTGTCGTAGTGTCACCAGGGCTTCAAGTGGAAGCTTTTTCATATAATATACAAGTCATAGTGCTGCTTATTTATCTTATGCTACTAGCAACCATTGACAAAGTCAATAGTCCTGACTTGTAGGTATGATGTTACTTGTTGTATCATATACCTGTATGCAATGACAGAAACAGCAAAATACAAGTCGGGCGGCACACTATGTTAAGGACATATTTCTAGCTTATGTGTTTTTAAGCCACGCCCTAATTACATAGACCATGCCCCTTTGAGTGAACCCCCCCCCACCAGTTGTTCATCCCACTTAAAGCCCTGCTTAATGGCTTGCGTCACCTTGCACCATGTAACGGGGTGGAAGCCCTTAGTCAATCTTGGCTCTGGGGCTTATTGGAGGAGTGATTGTCAACAAAGTCTTTGCTTTCATCCTCTGCATTGGCAGACACGTGACGTCACCCCCAAATCTCATCATTGTGTGTGGCCCTTTTGGGCTCGCAGGAGCCAGGGGCCATATTTATGACATTTGTGGCACAGGGCAGCCAGCCCAGCACTGGTGCTGTTTTGTCTTTGCCAATGCTTGTTTAGTTAAGCCGAGGTAGCGCGTTGTATGATGCTTTGGTGAACTGTCCTCATCCTACCTGAGTGCGAGTATGTGCCCTGAGGACAGATCGGACGCACACATGATAAGGCGGTGTGCCCTAGGAGTAAAGGAGGTCGAGAGATACCTCGTGTATCAAACAAAACGTTGTTTGTTCCCATATGATGTACTTTGCCACCCTCATATCTCCTTTCCTCCTCTGAGCTTCTTGTGAACATGTTAAACGTTGATGCAGTTTCCTCTTTTCGAGTGTGGTGGAGACTTGCCTATTAGAAATATTAATGTCCCTCTCTCTACCAGTGTGCCTCCCGGCGCGACTCTATGGCATCGGTGCTGTCTATAAATAGACATAAAATTAAACGGGCTCCCCTTCCAAGAAAAAAGGATGGCAAACTTTCCTGAAGACGGTCTGAGCCTAATTCACAAAGGTATTTTGGATCGAAAGTTTGTTTACGGCCGAAAACACCCCATTGACGCCTTCCAGGAATTTACAAACGGTTTCCGGAAGGGATAAAAGGGTGTTTGCTGTGGGGGTTTCCACCAGGACTGCGGAGGAATCCACTGTAGTAAACCCCACCACTGGGTGGGAGGCGGAGTTCTAAGGTGTGGTTTGCATTGTAAGCTTGTGAACACACACAACTTGTGGCCATTCACAAGCTCCCATTCGACCCCTATCTGACCCGGAAATGGTCAGGCACTTACTAACTCCCTTTCCAGGATAGGAAGGGGGACATACCATTCTCAGATTTGATGGAGGTGTAGTCGAGTAATTTTAGGAGATTGGAAAATGTTTTCTGTGTTGAGGAAAAATAAAGAAATGTACTTTTAGCTCCTTCAGTTGCCCTTCTCATTGTGCAGCACTGGAGAGGTGGGATGTGGTTCAGCGGCCAGAGGGGCTGACTTCAAGGCACGGTTCGATCCCCGATAAATGAGTCTTTTGCGTGTCTGCTTATGTTTGTGTGTTTGCCTCCATTTGTATACCTGTTTTTTGTAAGGAAAAAAGCAAGAGACAGAGAGAATCAAGACACTTTTGGGAGGTATTTTAAAGAAAATGGGTGGCACTTTGAGTGTGGTCTGCGGACTGGTGAACTAGGGGAAGCACCTAGCCCAAAAAGCAGGCAAGGAACCTGAAAAAAGCAGGCAAGGAGCCTGGGTATTATGATTAATTATAAACTCTCCATAGAGGATCATGTGAAGACTGTCTCAGGCACTTGCTTCGGAATAATGCGGATGTTGAGAAAGATTTTTCCGTGGATCCCACTCGCGGCCAGAAAGACCCTAATACAGGCACTTCTAGTCCGTAGATTAGATTATGGTGATTCACTATTAGTTAGAATGAGGTATGATCTATCATCAAGGCTGCAAGTAGTTTAAAATACAGCAGCGCGGCTGGCCCTTAACAAACCAGTACGCACCCCGTCTGTGCCTCTCTTGCGACAATTGCACTGGCTGCCCATTAGGAAGAGAGCAGCCTTTAAGCTCTTGTGTATAATGTTTAAAGCACTTCAAGGGACGGGCCCAGCGTACCTAAGGAAGAAGCTAATTCCATATGTCCCCGAGCGCCAACTGAGATCAAGTAATCGGAAGCTGCTGTGTCCCTGGAAAATCAGTAAAATTAAAATGGGTGGGCGTGCATTCTCTCACCTTGCCCCCTTTCACTGGAACAGACTGACAGACAAAATCCGAGCCTGCACAACCCTGGTGCAGTTTAAGAAACAGCTTAAAACATGGTAGTTCTAACTGTCATGGGTCACCGGTAGTGTGCCACCAAAGCGCCAAGAGATCCCTTTGGGGATGATTTGTTGCGCGATACAAGTCCTAATAATAATAATAATAATAATAATTGTAAGAAAGTGGCCTGGTATATGCTGTCCACTAGTTATAGTGGGCACCTTGTACCAGTCCAAACAACCCCTTACTGATGATAGGATAAAGACAACCTTTATTGAAAGCTATCCAAGTGGTAGCTATGGAGAGCAGCCTTCAGGCTAAGTCTTGAAGGAATGTAAGGCAGCTTGTTTTACTAGCCTATAATCTCTTGAATGGCTAAATGAAAGGACAACCACACCAGGTATATATATAAAATATATGTATTTATTTCTAAACACACCCTCCGAGTCTCTTTATGAGGCTAGAGTTCAAAACACATAAGTTACACTTCAAATATAACAGTAAAATGGCACAAATACACGTCAGGCCCTAGGGGCGAGCCAAACCATATACTAAAATAGTGGTATAAGAACCACGACTTAACTAGACACAAGGCGTAGAGCCTATAGAATCGCTGGGACCCCAAGGAACCACCCAAGGGGACCCACGGGGGCCTTGTGCAGTGTGTGAACACAGTCGCGAGCTCCCATTAGCTTCTATGGGGAAGTCGTGGTTAGATTTTTAAAGATTAGGGACACTTAGAAATGAGTCAGGACCAAACCCTTTGGGACTTAGGAAGTTCTAGGGTCAACATCCACTGGAGCCCTGGAGTACTCGTGTTACCGCACCCAAGGACGCCGGGTGCATAGGTGTCAAATGGTGTCCGGTCACGTCGTCGATTTCAATGGGAGCTGGCAAAGAAGTGCTGCTGCCGGGAAGATGCGAAGTGTCCGAAGAGATCCAAGCCTGGATCGAAGTCGAGAAGAACCTGAAAGCAGAAGGGACAGAATCTGGGTCACTAGCCAGTGACCAGGAGGACGATAGGCGGATGCCCACCGATGTCGGGTGATTTCAGGTGAAGTAGGTGAAGCTTGACTCTTCATCCACGAGGACCAGGAGGTGTCGAGGATGACCAGGAGCTGGATTTGAGCTGTCCCACGAAGGATGTCGAGTGCTGCAGCGTCGGTGCCCGGATTGGACACAACAAGCCTTGGCAACAGCAACCCACACAGAAAGAGAAGAAATGCTTCAGTGCAGACCAGCAAGGTCTGGGGGACTCACCACTTGGTGGGGAGTCGGGGCACGTCTGGAGCAACCAGGGAAGCCCAAAGAAAATCAAAGTTACCTTCTCAGGGACCCACCAGTCGACGGATCAGGGGTCGTGAAGGGACAACAAGAGGAACACAAAATGGCAGCCCACGGGTCACTCGGGGTGACTAGGCTGACAATCTTCAGTGGATTCTCTGCTCGAGGTGGGGGCTACAAGTAACCCTAAGCACGACTTCAAAAGACATCAAGAAGTCAATGCACTTGCAAAGTGCCCTGTGACCAGGAGTTCCGGTTCCACGCTACTCATGAGCTTTGCTGGGGACTCGGGTCGGCCTGTGACATGTCTGGAAATCCTCTTCCTGGGCTGCAAATACTTCAGAGTCCGGCGGGTACTTCGGAGATGCAGACCGGCAAAATGCTTCATTGGTGCCTGCCAAGCAGGAGAGTCACTCCTTGACCCAAGGGAGATTTCTTCAGTCCTCTAGTCTTTAGTAGAGCTTCGAAGTTCCAGGATTCAGCTTCAGAGTTTCGTCCAGGGATATCAAAAGTTCTGGTTACAGAGGTTCCTTACTTATACCTAAGAAGGGGTTGGAGTAGCTCCATGGAGCCACCTATGGGAGGGTTTGGAAAGAGGGGTGGCTACACCCATTTCCTTTGTCCAGTTTCGCGCCAGAGCAGGGTCTGGAAGCCCCTGACCCGGTTTGAGCTGAACTATGCACAGGGACACCAAATGTGCCCCCAGTGCAGGACTTCAAAGCACTCAGAGAGTGCTCCCACCCAGCCCCAATACACATAAGCCTGTCTGGGAGGTGGTTACACCTCCCTGTGACAGGAAACCTATTGTCCAGGCCTTCCCTTGCCGAGTTTCAGTCGGCAGCAGGAGGCCAGACCCGTGTCTCTGGCTGCAGCATCCATTTTGTGATGCCAGGGCTCTGTTAGATTTCTACCGGGTATACCAGTACTGCCATGTCTCTCCCTCTAGAAGGAAGTGATCATATTCTCACATCAGGAATTGATGTAGGGGTATGATTCCAAGGTGTTTGACACCAAACACGACATGTTTCCGTGCAGCCAGTCCAAAGTTAGCATTAACCGTTTAAGATATAATGCACTTAAGAGTATATGGTTAGGCTGCACCACTGACAACCCCGGAGAAGAGATTCCGAAGGCTGCAGAAGGGCTCAGCTCATGCCTGGGCACCCTCTCACATATAACCAAGCACCCTGCCTTCAGGATTGATAAGGCCTGCCATAGAGGTGACTGATAGGTTACTATGTGCATGATAGGTAAGGTATAGTGAACCTATACCTCAGTAAGGGGTGCATGCACCACCTTACCAGGCTGCAGTAGCAGACCTGTGGTGTCATTTTGAAGGACTTTTCAGGGGTGGCACAATACATGCTTCAGCCTCTGGTATGCCTCGGGGGTACCTATGCCCTGGGTACATAGTATACCATATACTAGGGACTCACAAGGGTACCCCAGAATCCAATCTGGAGTGTACCTAAAGTACATGCAATCATTTAGGAGAGGAAGCAGCTAGGCTGGGGTCCTGAATAGCAGGGCCCCAGCCAGACTAAAGTCGAAAAACTGTGAAACACCAGCAACACGTGGAGGTAACCATAAGAGGCAGATCCTACTCTCCTACAATAATAATAACAACTCAACCAAAAAATAATAAAATCACAATGTTCACTGCATTTTAAAGTACTTATTGCAGCTCACAGTGATACAGAGGTGAGCAGCTAACTTTAATAAACAAACTATCATAAATAAATATGGTGCTCCAAACCAAAGTGAACAAATCCAGAAGATGTGCACACCCTAAAGTGCACTTTGCAAACACATAGGGGCTTATTTACAAGCCCCTTGCGCCACCGGTGCGTCACTTTGATGCGCCGGCGGCACAGTGTGCTGGCCCACCTGTACAAGGCCATGCAAAGCCACCCTATGTGGCTTTACCTGTGCTTGTAAAGAAGGCCACTTTTCACGCATTACTATGTGTGAAAGGGACGTTCCTGGGGTGTAGCTGTGGGTGTTCTACGCAACACCCATGGATTCTGCCATATTCCCAGATTTACAACTTTTCATAAACCTGGGAATGCGTCAGAATCCTAAACCTACTCAGGGGAGGCTTGATAGTGGCACAACAAGGAGAAATACCTTTATTTCTCCTTATTTGTTCCTCTCGCAATTCTGCATCACACAAAGAAAGAGGAGATGCCATCAGGTGTCCCTTCCTACACAACAACAATCATCCCTGCAGTGTAGACATCCTTGCGCCATATTGCTGTAAATATGGCGCATCCCTGTGCTTTTACAATGACGCCATTCTGCGCAGTAAAATGGCGTGCGGTGCCACGCTGCATCATTTCTTCGTAAATGAGGTATATAGTTTTCTAAAAAAAACGCTGGTGAGCAGAAGGAGGGGAAGCCTCGGAGAGCACTTGAGAAAAGAAACCTTTTAAATGGTTTCTGATGTAGTGAGGAGGTCAGTCTCAGAATTAATGCAGGCAATTCCAGAGGTGCGTGGTGTATGAGATTTTGCCTCCTCTGCCTAGCCTTGGGCATCATCGGTCTCAATTTGTTGGTGTTGTGGGGGTCTCATTATGTTGGTGCTGTGCGGGTATCATTATGTTGGTGTTGGGTGGGTCTTATTTTGTTGGTGCTGAGTGGGTCTCATTAAGCTGGTATTGTGTAGGTCTCATTATGTGTGTGTTGTTTGGTGGTGTTATGTGGGTCTCATTATGCTGGTGTTGTGTGGTTCTCATTATGCTGGTATTGTGTGGGACTCATTATGTTGGTGTTGTTTGGTGGTGTTATGTGGGTCTCATTATGCTGGTGTTGTGTGGTTCTCATTAAGCTGGTATTGTGTGGGTCTCATTATGTTGGTGTTGTTTGGTGGTGTTATGTGGGCCTCATTATGCTGGCGTTATGTGGGTCTCATTATGCTGATGTTGTGTGGTTCTCATTATGCTGGTGTTGTGTGGTTCTCATTATGCTGGTATTGTGTGGGACTCATTATGTTGGTGTTGTTTGGTGGTGTTATGTGGGTCTCATTATGCTGGTGTTGTGTGATTCTCATTAAGCTGGTATTGTGTGGGTCTCATTATGTTGGTGTTGTTTGGTGGTGTTATGTGGGCCTCATTATGCTGGTGTTATGTGGGTCTCATTATGCTGATGTTGTGTGGTTCTCATTATGCTGGTGTTGTGTGGTTCTCATTATGCTGGTGTTGCAGGAGATGCGGGTGCAGACGCAGCCGACAAATTTAGAGGACATTTACAAGACCGCGACTCAAAGATGACTTAATTAGAATACAGGTCAGTACTTACTGATAAGAACTGCGAGCACAATTAGAAGACTATTATTTTATATCGGACTAATTGATACCATTGACAAGACAGATCATATTTTTAACCACGTCTTGAGAAAGCCCCGGCTTGCGGGCCACATAGGGCAAAACAAGTGTTGGCTGAGCTCTTCAGAAGTAGCTTTTCTTTGCCTCATTTACAATTAAACACGCATAAAAAGTACTAAACGGCGTCTCACTTATGTGACCATCTTTGGAAGTTTTCATGACTAAGGATCTCGCTCATAAAACAACAAACTTGAATATTATATTACCACTTGCTCATGAAGAGCAAGTATTGTGATTGTATTTGCATTAACTTGTGATCAGAAGGGCAGCAGCATGGAAGTAAAATTTCAGGAGTAAGGTTCGACTCAGGTGAGTAGGTTAAAGTCCCTGTCAACATGTTATAGATTAATGTTTGTAGGTGAGAACAGATTGTGTGATGGATGAATGTTTGCAGCTTAAAACTGAAGGTGTGATGGATGAATGTTTGTAGCTTGAAACAGAATGTGTAATGGATGAATGTTTGTAGCTTGAAACAGAATGTGTGATGGATGAATGTTTGTAGCTGGGAACAGAATATGTGATGGATGAATGTAGCTTGAAACAGAATTTGTGATGGATGAATGTTTGTAGCTTAAAACTGAAGGTGTGATGGATGAATGTGTGTAGCTTGAAACAGAATGTGTGATGGATGAATGTTTGTAGCTTAAAACTGAAGGTGTGATGGATGAATGTTTGTAGCTTGAAACAGAATGTGTAATGGATGAATGTTTGTAGCTTGAAACAGAATGTGTGATGGATGAATGTTTGTAGCTTAAAACTGAAGGTGTGATGGATGAATGTTTGTAGCTTGAAACAGAATGTGTGCTGGATGAATGTTTGTAGCTTGAAACTGAAGGTGTGATGAATGAATGTTTGTAGCTTGAAACAGAATGTGTAATGGATGAATGTTTGTAGCTTGAAACAGAATGTGTGATGGATGAATGTTTGTAGCTTAAAACTTAAGGTGTGATGGATGAATGTTTGTAGCTAGAAACAGAATGTGTGATGGATGAATGTTTTTAGCTTGAAACAGAATGTGTGATGGATGAATGTTTGTAGCTTAAAACTGAAGGTGTGATGGATGAATGTTTGTAGCTAGAAACAGAATGTGTGATGGATGAATGTTTGTAGCTTGAAACAGAATGTGTAATCGATGAATGTTTGTAGCTTAAAACTGAAGGTGTGATGGATGAATGTTTGTAGCTTGTAACAGAATGCGTGATGGATGAATGTTTGTAGCTTAAAACTGAAGGTGTGATGGATGAATGTTTGTAGCTTAAAACTGAAGGCGTGATGGATGAATGTTTGTAGCTGGGAACAGAATATGTGATGGGTGAATGTAGCTTGAAACAGAATGCATGATGGATGAATGTTGGTACCTTAAATCTGAATGTGTTAGTCTGGTGGGAGGATTTAATCCAACGTAGGAGGCTCAGCTAATATCAAGCCGCCTGGATTTATTGTATATGTGACCTTTGATTGAAAGGCAGGGAATGACGAGGAAACCAAAGGATGGAAGAGAAGAGCCACTATCGAGGCATGCGGTAGAGACCGTCCTCGATCTATGCTGAACCGTGCGCTTGCTGGTGAGAATGAACTTGGGTTTGCTACTCTTGAGCTGCGTATCTATCTATCTATCTATCTATCTATCTATCTATCTATCTATCTATCTATCTATCTATCTGTATATCTATCTATCTATCACTATATAGTTACTGAAAATAAAACCAAAGGTTAAAGGGACGTTGTAGCTGGGTGAAAATGTCAGTCCATGCAGACCGTTTTAAACAAACAAAACCACTGAAATTCACCAGTTACAGTTATCGCAAGTGACTATAACTCATGCCCTAAAGGAGTCGTCAGTGATGTTGTTTCAGATGTTGCAGTGATTTTATCAATGATGTTATAGATTATAGAACATGTTATGAGTGGTGTAATATACTGTGTAATATACTACTCTGGAACAGCCCAGTTTTCCAGCTGACTCTAGACCAGCCCTCCACACCTCGAGAACTGGCATAGCTTGGGTATGTTTTGGAATTTTACGCAGTGTGACATTCAGACAAGACGGCCATCTTGACACTGGTGGTCATTTTTTTTACTTCCTCAAATAGCTCAGAGGATAACCATGTATTTCTTGGAGTCAGTCCATCTCGCTTATCCGCACCAGCATTCAGATTACAAAACGTATGAGGAAATTCCCTGGATTGGCATGCAAGGATTTATGTGAAAGGCTAGGGCAAGTGCATCACAGAGAAGGTCCCAGCCCTACCGGCAGTTAAAGGAGGGAGACGCAGACTTCCGGTGCCATGTGCATTTGGAAGTAGTTCAGTGCGCCCTGTCTCTGCTGCGTTCTCTATGGTATGGTGCAATTGTGCATTGTCAAAACACAAGCGTTTTCTGCGAACATTCCGGTCACGAATCCTCAACCTCACCCACCCCTCCCCCCTCCCACCCCCCCTCACACACACCCCATTCCTTGCACTGTTGCAGCGAGGCTTTTCGCCCCAAACAAAGTCCAGGTGTTAGAAATGTAAATCTTCAACGAGGAGGCGAGCAGCCAGGGAGCCCCTCTTTTTTTCCACACAAATCCATGACGTGTTGGCCAATCAAAGCCCCGGGCATTTCTTGGGTAAGAACGGGAGGCACCGGTCCAGCTTCCGGAAACAATTATTTTGCTGTGAGGTCATTTCCCCGCACACCTAGCTCCCTCGGCCCTGCTCTGGAGCCCTGACCCCGATACCATGGCAGGGAGAGTTAAAAAATGCTAATGACTTCTGTGGGGCGCGGCGGAATTCCAGGAGGGAAGAAAACAGGTGTACGTCACAGTTTCCTGATCTATTTACGTTCCCAAAAATGTATTGCTGCAACAGCTGTTCACAAATTGTTGACGTGTCCCTTGTAGTGTCGGAACACAAAGACACGCCTTAGTGCTTGATCCGACAGTTACAGGGACCCGCGGATCTCATGTCCAATGTGTTAGCCATTTCTTGCTTTTTTTGTTTTTATTACTGTTTAAATTTCGTCTTTTCTTATACTTCCCACGAATCCGATATGTTTTTAACATCGCGTTTGTATACGGCAGTCGTTATAGAAGAGACCTAACAAGTCACGGCCATGGAGTGATGTCAGACAGCCCTCACTCAGCAAGGAGTGATGTCACAGACAGCCCTCACCAAGGAGTGATATTGGGCCCTCAGCAAGGAGTGATGTCACAGACAGCCCTCACCAAGGAGTGATATTGGGCCCTCAGCAAGGAGTGATGTCACAGGCAGCCCTCAGTAAGGAGTGATGTCACATACAACCCTCACCAAGGAGTTATATCCAGCCCTCAGCAAGGAGTGATATCAGGCCCTCAGCAAGGAGTGATGTCACAGACAGCCCTCAGCAAGGAGTGATGTCCAGCCCTCAGCAAGGAGTGATGTCACATACAGCCCTCACCAAGGAGTGATATCGGGCCCTCAGCAAGGAGTGATGTCACAGACAGCCCTCAGTAAGGAGTGATGTCACATACAACCCTCACCAAGGAGTTATATCCAGCCTAAGCAAGGAGTGATGTCACAGACAGCCCTCAGTAAGGAGTGATATCACACATAGCCCTCACCAAGGAGTGATGTCACAGATAGCTCTCTATCCGTCCTGTGCATGACCTATGATATTTCAAGAATCTGACTTGAGACTGTGACATCACAACAGGAACCTGTCATCAACCTACAATGGTACTCTGGCATCAAACTGAGAGGTCCCCATGGGAATCTGCTGACAGTGACATTACTGAAGGACGTACTTATCAACATACGCGTCACCAACTACTCACTGACCACCAACTCCTCGACGCAACTCAGTACTGCTTCAGACCCAACCACAGCATGAAAACAGCCCTCATCGCCACTACCGACGACATTCATTTGAACCTGGACAGAGGTGACACAGCTGACCTCTCTATGGCATTTGACAGAGTATTCATCCAATACTCCAAGGGCCCACCCTCTGCTGGATTTACTCCTCCTAATTGGAAGGACAGTCAGCTAGCCTGGCCCCCTACTCTTCAGATGTCCACAACTTCATCTGTGGCGTTCCACAAGGATTCTTTTTTCACACAGCCCGACTCTCTTCAATACTTACATGATCCCTTTAGCATACACCATCCAAACCTACGACACTGACATCCTATCCTACGCCGATGACACTCAACTTGTACTCTCCTTCTCGGACAAGGCCACGAACACCCGGATCAAGTTGCCAACTGCATGATCAACGGAGTAGACTGTCTAAAACTTAATACCGACATCACAGAAGTCATGATCTTCAAGAAGAACCCATCACTGTGGGACTCCACCTAGTATTTGGCGGAATTTTGACCCATATATCCACTCCCACAACCCAGGGCAAGAACTTCGGGATTATCATCGGCAGCCAACTCAACATGACCGCACTAGTCAACACTGTTACATTCTCCTGCTTCAACACCCACTCCCACCGATAAAGCCTAGAACTTGAGGTTTATCATTGACAGCCAACCCAACATGACTGGCCTAGTCAATGACATTACAGCCTCCTGCTTCCACGCTGAGGATGCTGAGAAAAATCTTCAAATCGCTCCCATCCAGCACCTGCAAAATTGTGTCTCATGCCCTCGTCACAGGCAAGCTGTACTACAGGAACTCCATGTATGCCAGGATCAACAAACAACTTTTCAGACAACTTGAAAACATTTTGAACTCTGCAGCCCCGATCACTCTCAATTTACTATGCAACATGCACATCGCTCCACACCTCAGGAAGGATTCCAATGCACAAACAAACCCAATTCAAACTCCTCACACAACTTGAAAGCACTACACAACATTGGCCTAGCCTACCTCATTAGCCGAATCTCTGCCCAGCTGGACCCCTACTTGCACACATCCCATGCATACACAGAACCAGAACCAGCAGCCGGGGCTTCTCCCTCATCACTTCCAAGCCTGGAACGACCTGCCATCACACATCAGAACAGCCACTTTAATTCTTGAGTTCCGCAAGAAGCTGAAGACCTTGGTCTTCGAATAGACCCCTCACTGCCTTCTGCTTGAATAATGTGGCACCTGCAACAGTGCCAGGATACCCTTCTGGGGCATAGTGCACTTTACAAATACCTATAACATAACAAGGAACCTGTCATCAGACTGTGGCATCACTCAAGAAACGGGGTGAATATTTACAAGCCCCTATCGCCACCACAACATCACTTTCAGTGACGTTGTGATGGCGATAGGGGCCTCGCCTTCTTTACATGGCAGCGTTAAGCTACTTAATGTGGCTTAATGCTGCCTAGTAAATAAGGCACCCTTTCACGCTGTATTTAGCGTGAAAGGGGCATGCAGTGGGTGTTGTGGTGGGCGTTCCACTGTAACACCCATTGATTTTGACGACGCCCCCTATTAACAAGGGCAGAGTAAATAGGAGGCAGCGTCAAAATTAAGACCAGGAAAAACCTGGTCTTAAACAGGCGAAACGAGGAGAAATGCTTTATTTCTCCTCATTTTTGCTGTTTCCATGTGTACTGCCTTAGAAAGGGGTCTCGCACGTCACACCTGGGCTCTGAAGTCCAATTCAGCCTCTCGCTGTGAACCTGACGTAAGGCGGTGGCGCTGCTGAAGGGGACACCAGGTTGTAATGTTAAAGGAAGCAGTCGTCACATGGATTACTCCATGAACTTCACGCCACACTCTGACGTCGATGAAGTCCCCTGCCACTACTGGAGCCAGACACCGTGCTGTGACGTCACTTCACCTATCCGCTATCAGTCTGTGACATTCCAGGGACCTGTATGAGGGTTTGTCTGTGGGGCTTGTGTCAGTCAGCAGTTACTGGGCAGTATCTGTCCTGGGTTTTGTAGTGAACCACCGAGGTTCATCAGCCTCGTGGACAACTAGGTCACTCCCTTTGTGCACTTCTTCCTCCAAGATAACTGAGCAGTCAAAAAGGCTCAATGTGCAGTCACGGCTGTAACTTCAAGTGCATGCAGTCTTTATTTACACCAGTGGACAGCGATGGTTGTTAAAATCAGCTTAGACGCGAAACGTAAGGTCATATCAACTTTTGGGGCTGAGATGAGTGCAAACACTATACTTTAGGTGATATAGGACCTTATGATAATATTAACCAATAGGGAAGGGTTTGGGTGCCTTTGGCAGCACTGAAGTCTTCTCAGGTTTGCCCCCATCAGTCAATAAGGCAGCGGTCCCAGACTGATCGTGTGTGATCATTCCCACACACATTATAATGCCTGCCCCAGGTCAGCACCAGTCCTTGAAGGTTCCTTTCTGTGACGGGCTACCTGTGAAAGGATACCAAGTGCAACAAGACAATACTCTCACATGCAGCTTTTGTGTGCTCACATGTTTGCTTGTCACCTGCCCACACCCTCACACCCTAGCTGTGCTGGCCGACACTGGCGGTTAGCACTCTTCAGTCCATTTACCTAGAATTTACCTTGAGTGAGACTCAGCTAGTGAGACTCTCAGTAAAAGTCCAAAACTGGGTCGCCCAAAAGTAAACACATCCAAGGGGGTTACATGGGCAGACTCTGTTTCCTTTGTTAGCTCTGTGGAAGCAGTTGCCTGAGTATGGATCAGAAGTATGGCGGTGTGAGGTTTATTTCACCTGATAATTACTGGGTGCTGTACATTTTGCCACCTTCCTTAAATTTTAGCAGGTCAAAGTTGACTGAATTTATTAGGACAAAATTGCCTAGTTTTTACTGGGACTTGTGGATTTTGGTTCAGTAAGCACAAAACTCCACATTATGTTCCAAAAGTGCAATAGGCAAGTGTTAGAACCGGCGGTCTCTAGTTGGCAGAGGTATACACTTCTGACAAATAGGGACCTACCAACTCTAGTCAGGGAAAGGGGATTACACCCTCAGATAACCCCTGCTACCCCCTTGGTAGCTTGGCAGAGCAGACAGGCTTATCTCAGAGGCAGTGTGTTAAGCATTTATGACCACATACAGTAATAAAGTGAATACACTACAGATGGACACGACACAGAAGTTATTATAAAAATAGTATTTTTATATAAGGCTTAGCACAAGACCAAATAACGACAAAAATATACCACAGTCTTAATAAATACTCTTTGGCAGGAAAAATAATAGTTCAAGTAAGGTTTCTTCTTGGCAAATAGTTCTTTGGCAACAATGTAACCCCCACAGGAGTCACACGACGTCGAGTCTACAAGATTCCCAAGGTGCGGCGTCGACCGCGAGGAGCGCTACGTCGAGCCTGGAGTCGCAACAGACCCCACAAGTACAGTACCTTGAGAAACAAAGAAAACGATGATCCACGGCGTCGAGATCGGCGTCGAGGTCGTGCCTCGGAGTCGGGTCAATCCGCAGCGGCGTCGAGGGATGTCGGGCCGGAGCAGCGCTCACGGCGTCGAGAAGGGCGTCGAGTCGATGCGATCAGCAGCGGCGTCGGGACGGGGTCGCTTGGAGGTAGAGCCGATACTCACTCCTCACTGGCGTCGATACCGGCGTCGAGACGGGGTCACTGGGAGCCGGGGCCGATACCCACTGCTCACTGGCGTTGCTGCTGGCGTCGAGACTGCAGATTTTCCCTTGTGTACTGGAAACAACACTTTCCAGCAATTCAGCAAATGGTGAACTCCTTTGGCCCTGTGACTTCAGCAGGAGACTGGCACTCTTCCAGTCCTTGGAGATTTCCTAGCAAGTGTTCAGAGAGTACACACCAAGTTCCTCTCTCCTTGTTCCTTGGCAAAAATAAAGAAGCGGCTTTCAGGTTCCTCCACAGCAAAACAGCACTCTGGCAGAAAGGGGAGGCAAGTCCTTAGATCAGCAGGCTTCTTGTCCTTGGTACAGGTTTCCTTGTCAGAAGTGATCTGAGTTCTTGGTTCAGGGGTCCTTCTCTTATACCCCTTTTTCCCTTTGTTCCCTTTGTCCAAGCAGGGCGATTCCCACCATCTCAGGTTTGTTGTGGGTGTTGCCAGGCAGAGGCACCTGGCCTATTCACTGGGCAGGGCAGAGTCCTCAGCCGCCCAGCAGGAGGCGGAGCCAGTATTGTCACTGGTAGGAGCAGGGCTATCAGTCGCCCAGCAGGAGGCGGAGCCAGTATTGTGTCAGGCAGGGCAGGCTACTCTTCCCTCACTCTACGTGTAAACGCCCCATTCACCCCACACTGACTCACTCAGACCTCTGGAGCCACCCAGCCCCTGACACACACACCAAACCAGCAGAGACCGGTAGATAGTTGGACAAGAAAATAGCCACTTTCTAAAAGTGCTATTTTCAAACATAGAATTTAAAACCCATCCATCCTAAAGGGTGCGTTATTAAATTCTGAGTTCAGGGATACTAAACTCGACTTGCTACCATGCTCCCTGAGTCAGATAGATTATAATGGAGTTAATAATCAGTCTGCCCAGTCTGGCCTATTGGAGGCAGGTAGCCCTTCAATAGTGATAAACGAAAATGGCTGTAATTCACTATTAGGTCATGCCACACACATCAGGGCATGACCTACCTTTTACCAACAATGCACCCTGCCCTAGGGCCTACCATAGAGGTGTCTGAAATGTGGCAAAGGGAAGGTTTAGAGACTGGTAAGTAGGTTTCCTTACCAAGTCGACATGGCAGTCAGGGACTGCACGCAGGCGCCGCGGTGGCAGGCCTGAGACACATTTTGCACGCTGCTTCTGTGGGTGGCACAACCAGTGCTGCAAGCCCACCAGCAGCAGTTAACTTACACGCCCTTGGCACACGCAGTGCACTAGACTAGGGTCTGAACAGTAAGTCAACCAAGCCAATCATGGTAACACCAATCAATGTAACAATTTAACATAGGGAGCACTTGCACTGTGGCACTGATCAGCAGTGGCCCAGTGCCCAAAGCAATAATCCAGCAAAAACATCGTAAACAGAGGAGGCAAACAGAAAAAAAATGGAGGAGAGACTCATGCCAATGATGCCAGGTCTAACACGTGTCCCCTCCAGCTGAAATGTGGGGAGAACTACCCTTCACCCAGGGAGTCCTCATCACTAAGGCGGAAAAATCTGGACAGACCATCAGCATTGGCGTGATCTGTACCAGGGCGGTGTTCCACCGTAAAGTCCATCCCCTGTAGGGAAATGGACCACCTCAACAGCTTTGGGTTCTCACCCCTCATCTGCATTAACCATCTGAGGGGCCTGTGGTCTGTCTGAACCCGGAAGTGAGTCCCAAACAGGTAGGGTCTTAGCTTCTTCAGCGCCCAGACCACAGCAAATGCCTCACGCTCTATCGCACTCCACCTTTGTTCCCTGGGAAGTAACCTCCGGCTGATGAAGGCTACAGGTAAGTCTAGGCCCTCCTCATTCATCTGTGCTAGAACAGCCCCCACACCATGCTCTGAAGCGTCCGTCTGGACAATGAATTCTTTTGAAAAGTCGGGTGCCTGGAGGACCGGTGCTGTACACATTGCAGTTTTCAGGGTGTCAAAGGCTTTCTGACAGGCGTCAGTCCAGATCACAAGTCTCGGCTGCTTCCGGGAAGTCAGCGAGGTCAAGGGGTGCACAATGTTGCCATACCCCTTGACAAACCTCCTGTAGTAACCCGTGAGACCCAAGAAGGCTCTCACCTGAGTCTGGGTTTTGGGCGGTTCCCAAGCCAGGATGGTATCTATCTTGGGTTGCAGGGGGGCCACCTTGCCGCTCCCTACTTGGTGCCCCAAGTACACCACTGAACCCTGCCCAATCTGGCACTTACTAGCCTTGATTGTGAGGCCTGCTCTGCGCAGGGCCAACAACACTTCCTGGAGGTGGCGCAAGTGTTCCTCCCAGCTGGCGCTGAACACTGCTATATCGTCCAGGTAGGCGGCGCTGAAATCTTCCAGCCCGGCCAATACCTGGTTAACCAACCTCTGGAATGTGGCAGGGGCATTCTTCATCCCAAAGGGCATCACACGGAACTGGTAGTGCCCATCTGGTGTGGAGAATGCAGACCTCTCTTTTGCCCCATCAGTCAAGGCGATCTGCCAGTACCCAGACGTTAGATCAAACGTACTAAGGTACCGGGCAGCCCCCAACCGATCGATGAGCTCATCAGCTCTGGGGATGGGGTGCGCGTCAGTCTTGGTGACCGAATTGAGTCCTCGGTAATCCACACAGAACCGAAGTTCTGGTGAAGCACCAGGCGCTGCAGCCTTTGGGACCAAGACCACTGGGCTGGCCCAAGGACTGCTAGAGGACTCAACCACCCCTAAGGCAAACATCTTGGAGACCTCCTCCTTGATGTATGCTCTAACCTTGTCAGTCACCCTGTAGGCCTTGTGCCTCACAGGAGTGCTGTCCCCGGTGTCCACATCATGGACACACCACTGAGTGACACCAGGGATTAAGGAGAACAGATCAGGGAATTGTACCAACAGATGGCGACAATCTTGCTGCTGCTCAGGGGTCAGTGTGTCAGAGAGGACAACACCATCCACTGACCCATCTTTTTCTTTTGCACACAGGAGGTCAGGAAGAGGCTCACTCTCCTCCTCCATCCCAGCATCTGTGGCAAGGAGCATGCCCACTTCGGACCTTTCTAAGTGGGGCTTTAACCGGTTGACATGCAGGACCCTTAAGGGGTTCCTGGGAGATTTCAAGTCCACCAAGTAGGTGACATCGCTCTTCTTCTCCACAACCTCAAATGGTCCAGTCCACCTGTCCTTGAGCGCACAAGGTTCCACAGGGGCCATGACCCAAACTTTCTGACCAGGTTGAAGCTCAACCAGAGTGGCATTCTGATCGTACCACCGCTTCATCTCTTCCTGGCTGGCCTCCAGATTTGCCTGAGCAAGATCTCTGAAGCGCCGAGTCTGGTTCCTAAAGGCCAGCATGTAACTATATACATCCTGGGGAGGTTTCCTGGGAGATTGCTCCCAGCCTTCTTTGACCAGACTCAAAGGTCCTCTTACCGGGTGACCATACAAAAGCTCAAAGGGGCTGAACCCTAGAGACTTCTGTGGCACCTCACGGTAAGCAAACAGCAGGCATGGCAAGAGGACGTCCCATTTACGCCTCATTGGTTCTTCAAGACCCATGATCATGCCTTTTAGGGTCCGGTTGAATCTCTCAACCAGCCCATTACCTTGAGGGTGGTAAGGAGTGGTAAACTTGTAGGTTACCCCACACTCCTTCCACAGAGACTTCATATAATTCGAAATGAAGTTGGTGCCCCGGTCTGACACCACCTCTCGGGGGAACCCCATGCGGGAGAAAACACCCATCAGTGCCCGTCCCACCACGGGGGCCGTCACTGTTCGGAGAGGGATGGCTTCCGGGTACCGGGTGGCATGGTCCACCAAGACCAGGATAAACCTGTTGCCCATGGCTGTCTTGGGGTCCAGTGGCCCCACAATGTCAATTCCCACTCGCTCAAAGGGGGTACTGACGACGGGAAAAGGTTGGAGGGGAGCCTTCTGCTTCCGCCCACTTTTCCCACTTGCCTGGCAAGTTTGACATGTCCTACAATGGATATCTGAATCCCTTCTCATCTGGGGCCAATAAAAATGGGTGACAAGCCTGTCATAGGTCTTGTCCTGCCCCAGATGTCCAGCTAACGGAACGTCATGAGCCAACCCCAGTAGGAAGGCTCTGAAGCGCTGGGGTACCACCAGCACACGGGCTGACCCAGGTTCAGCAGCCTTAGGCTCGCTATACAGGAGGTCGTTCTCCCAGTAGACCCAATGTGATCCTGACTGATCACCTGTCGTTTGGGCTGAGGCCTGCTGCCTCATACCCACAAGAGAAGGGCACACTTTCTGTTCAGCACAAAATTCCTCCCTGGAGGGACCACCATCCTGCTGCCAATGGGTCAGCTCGGGCAGGTCTCCCAGTTCGGCCACTTGTTCTCCTGTCGGTTCCAGGGCATCCCCCTCAGGGTCTGCTCCCTCCTGGACCGCGGGAACAATGGGGGACGGTTTCCCGCACCCCCTGCCTCTTCTCTTCACGGTTGGGACCTGGGCCATACTTTCAGGCTCCGGGCCCCCATCAACACCCTTACTGACTGACATGGACCGGGTGGTCGCACACACCCACTCAGGCAGACCCAACATTTCCAGATGCGCTTTTCTCTCCACCTTAGCCCAAGGGGAGTCCTCCAAATCATTGCCCAAGAGACAATCAACAGGCATGGCGGGCCTCACAGCAACCTGAAGAGTACCTGAGACCCCCCCCCACTCAAAAGGAACTTGAGCTACCTCACACTTACTCTGTGAGTTGTCAGCAGCTACAACGGGGTAGAATGCATGAGGGACCACCTGCTCTCTGGACACCAAGTGACACTTGACAGCTGTCACACTCGCTCCGGTGTCTCTGAGAGCTTCCACCCTATGGCCATTAATGGTCACCCACTGCCTATATTTCTTAGTGTTACTAGGCAGAGGGGTTGGAGGGACCATTTCCACGTCTCCTAAAGAGACCAGGGACATTTCTGCGGGACCCCACCCACCGGGGGCACCCATCTCCTCCCCTCCCAGGGCTACACTCGCTACCTGACGAGGGGGTGCACGCGGCGGTGCATTCGAATCCTTCATGGGACACTGGGGATCATAATAACGGTGTCCCACCTGCTTACAGGCATAGCAGGTCATGGGGCCCCTGTGAACAGGTTTACCTGTCGGGGCCTCTGGTTTCTTTACAGGGGGAGGCTGGGAACCCTTCCCTTGGTTCCCTTGGGGACTACTTTGGGGCCCTTTCTGAAACTCCCTCTGTTTACCCCTGTCCCCCCCACTCTTCTGCTGGGGACCCTGCCCACCTTTGGCTGAGTCTCCCACTGGACCCTTGTGGACCCTGGTACTGACCCAGCGGTCCGCCTCCTCAGCAAGTTTTCTAGGGTTAGATAGCTTGCTATCAACAAGGTGCTGGCGTAGCTCTGGAAAACAGTTATTAGACAAGTGCTCCCAAGCAAACAAATCATAAAGAGCATCATAACTGTCAACCTTGCTACCCTTTATCCAACCATCCATGGTTCTGCAGAAAAAAGACACATATTCAACCCACGTAGTACCAGGCAACTTCTTACATTCTCTAAAGGTTTGTCTGTACTTTTCTGGGGTTAAGCCATATCTCAGCATTAAAGCATCTTTCATATGAGTATAAGACATCCTATCCTCAGCAGGAAGGCTCAACAAGGTATCTCTCCCCTCGTTTGTAAAGCGGCTCCACAACCCCGTTCCCCAATCATTCTCAGGGACCCGGTGGGCCAACAATGCTAACTCATATGCTTTAAACCATTGGCTAATATCTTCATTCTTACTGTAATCTTTGATCACATCTTTAGGAAAATAAAACCTACTTTCTGCAGGCACAGATGGAGTGCTGCCACCAGAGGGATTCAACTCTAAACTCTTAGTTTTAAGCTCCATCTCCCTCACCATCTTCTCACGTTCAAACGCTAATTTCTCTCTCTCAAAATCTAATCTTTTGCTCTCCATTTCAGCTTCTCTCTTGCTTCTCGCATTCTCTAATTCCAACTGCCCTCCTAATTTAAGTTTTGCCATTTCTAACTTGTACCCCCTCTCCTTCTCCCTGTCTTCTAATTCTTCGGGGGAAAGGCTCCTAGAGGACGCACTACTGCCTGGAGATGACACTGGCCCACCTGTGGGCTCTTCCTCTTCCTCTTCTTCTTCCTCTTCCGGTACCGCCACCGGATCAGAGGGATTTCTGGCCTGTAACCAGGCCTTCAGCGCTTTGAGGAAGCCCTCTTTCTTTGAGACACCTGTGGTAGGAACTTTAAACTGCTTGCAAAATCCTTTTAGATCTTTTAGCGTGTAGGAATCTATCTTCTCCTTATCGAATTCCCCCACAACATTCTCCACAGGTGTAGCAGCTCCGGCATTCTCCATGGTCAAAACTGGCAGTGTTTAAGAAAATAAGCTCCAGGAAAGCGGAGAACCAAAATAGGCAATCCTACCAAACAGACTGTGGCTGCGTTATGGTCTGCTTTCACTATGTAGCGTACACTAATCACTGCACATGAGTCATAAATGCAAAGTTCAAATCCTCACCGCTGACCACCAATGTTAGAACCGGCGGTCTCTAGTTGGCAGAGGTATACACTTCTGACAAATAGGGACCTACCAACTCTAGTCAGGGAAAGGGGATTACACCCTCAGATAACCCCTGCTACCCCCTTGGTAGCTTGGCAGAGCAGACAGGCTTATCTCAGAGGCAGTGTGTTAAGCATTTATGACCACATACAGTAATAAAGTGAATACACTACAGATGGACACGACACAGAAGTTATTATAAAAATAGTATTTTTATATAAGGCTTAGCACAAGACCAAATAACGACAAAAATATACCACAGTCTTAATAAATACTCTTTGGCAGGAAAAATAATAGTTCAAGTAAGGTTTCTTCTTGGCAAATAGTTCTTTGGCAACAATGTAACCCCCACAGGAGTCACACGACGTCGAGTCTACAAGATTCCCAAGGTGCGGCGTCGACCGCGAGGAGCGCTACGTCGAGCCTGGAGTCGCAACAGACCCCACAAGTACAGTACCTTGAGAAACAAAGAAAACGATGATCCACGGCGTCGAGATCGGCGTCGAGGTCGTGCCTCGGAGTCGGGTCAATCCGCAGCGGCGTCGAGGGATGTCGGGCCGGAGCAGCGCTCACGGCGTCGAGAAGGGCGTCGAGTCGATGCGATCAGCAGCGGCGTCGGGACGGGGTCGCTTGGAGGTAGAGCCGATACTCACTCCTCACTGGCGTCGATACCGGCGTCGAGACGGGGTCACTGGGAGCCGGGGCCGATACCCACTGCTCACTGGCGTTGCTGCTGGCGTCGAGACTGCAGATTTTCCCTTGTGTACTGGAAACAACACTTTCCAGCAATTCAGCAAATGGTGAAGTCCTTTGGCCCTGTGACTTCAGCAGGAGACTGGCACTCTTCCAGTCCTTGGAGATTTCCTAGCAAGTGTTCAGAGAGTACACACCAAGTTCCTCTCTCCTTGTTCCTTGGCAAAAATAAAGAAGCGGCTTTCAGGTTCCTCCACAGCAAAACAGCACTCTGGCAGAAAGGGGAGGCAAGTCCTTAGATCAGCAGGCTTCTTGTCCTTGGTACAGGTTTCCTTGTCAGAAGTGATCTGAGTTCTTGGTTCAGGGGTCCTTCTCTTATACCCCTTTTTCCCTTTGTTCCCTTTGTCCAAGCAGGGCGATTCCCACCATCTCAGGTTTGTTGTGGGTGTTGCCAGGCAGAGGCACCTGGCCTATTCACTGGGCAGGGCAGAGTCCTCAGCCGCCCAGCAGGAGGCGGAGCCAGTATTGTCACTGGTAGGAGCAGGGCTATCAGTCGCCCAGCAGGAGGCGGAGCCAGTATTGTGTCAGGCAGGGCAGGCTACTCTTCCCTCACTCTACGTGTAAACGCCCCATTCACCCCACACTGACTCACTCAGACCTCTGGAGCCACCCAGCCCCTGACACACACACCAAACCAGCAGAGACCGGTAGATAGTTGGATAAGAAAATAGCCACTTTCTAAAAGTGCTATTTTCAAACATAGAATTTAAAACCCATCCATCCTAAAGGGTGCGTTATTAAATTCTGAGTTCAGGGATACTAAACTCGACTTGCTACCATGCTCCCTGAGTCAGATAGATTATAATGGAGTTAATAATCAGTCTGCCCAGTCTGGCCTATTGGAGGCAGGTAGCCCTTCAATAGTGAAAAACGAAAATGGCTGTAATTCACTATTAGGTCATGCCACACACATCAGGGCATGACCTACCTTTTACCAACAATGCACCCTGCCCTAGGGCCTACCATAGAGGTGTCTGAAATGTGGCAAAGGGAAGGTTTAGAGACTGGTAAGTAGGTTTCCTTACCAAGTCGACATGGCAGTCAGGGACTGCACGCAGGCGCCGCGGTGGCAGGCCTGAGACACATTTTGCACGCTGCTTCTGTGGGTGGCACAACCAGTGCTGCAAGCCCACCAGCAGCAGTTAACTTACACGCCCTTGGCACACGCAGTGCACTAGACTAGGGTCTGAACAGTAAGTCAACCAAGCCAATCATGGTAACACCAATCAATGTAACAATTTAACATAGGGAGCACTTGCACTGTGGCACTGATCAGCAGTGGCCCAGTGCCCAAAGCAATAATCCAGCAAAAACATCGTAAACAGAGGAGGCAAACAGAAAACAAAATGGAGGAGAGACTCATGCCAATGATGCCAGGTCTAACAGCAAGAATTCATCGTATATGTCTGTAGCGCTTTCTGACAATCGGGTGCTTAACTGAATGACACAATATAGGCGAAATCTTCCTCAAAGTACAGTTTTGCGCTACTTTGGCTTACAGGGTCCAGTGAACTATCATTCTTAGGATAAACATGCTTCCCGAGTGTGGGTCCACCGTTCCTTTCTTCATATCTACACTGATGTTTGCAAATTCATTTAAATGCGAAGACTAAGAAACCACATTGGAGGAAACCAAATCATGGAAACCAATTTTAAGGAAAGACAATTTTAAGGAAATACAAATAAATCCAAAATTAAAGGAAACATTTTAAAGACATCTAATTTTAAGGAAACATCCAAAATCACACACTTGGGCGAATATTAGGGGTGGTGAGGGTTTTTTAAGTTCAGGGAGGGGTGATGTTTAGGGGCAATGAGGGATTTTTAAGGGGTTTTAGGGTTCAGAGATGGGTGGAGTTTAGGAGTGCGCCGGGTTTTAAATAGAACATGCATGGATGGGTGAACTTTAGGGTGGTAAGGGCTTTTCGGGGTTCACATATGAGTGGAGTGTCTAAGTGGTGATGGTGTCTTAGGGTCCACGGATGGGAGGCATGTTGAGGCGTTGAGGTTTTTTAGGTTTTACGGATGAGTGGAGTTTAGGGCTGCTGAGTGTTTTTAAGGTTCAGTGATGGGTAAAGATATGGGTGGTAAAGGGTTTTAAGTGTTTTGGAATGGATGGAGTTTACGGTGGTGTGCGGTCTTTAGGGTTCAGGGATAGATGGAGTTTATATGCAGAAAGAGTTTTTAAGGTTTAGGGATGGGGAATTGAGGGGTCAGAGATAGGTAAAGTTTAGGTGTAGTGAGGGATTTTTCGGGTTCAGGGATGGAAGGAGTTTACGGTTAGAAAGGGCTTTTATAGCTCAGGGATCAGTGGAGTTTAGGGGTCAGGGATGCGTGCAGTTTATGCATGGGGAGGCATTTTTAGGGGGCAGAAATGGATTGTGTTTAGAGTTAGTGTGGTTTCAACAAATTAAAAGCATCCAAAGTAATTGTTTTACAATGTAAAAGATATAATTCCTAAATACTGTCCACTGACATAAAGTATTGAAATAAATTCCTTCGACAAAAACGTTCCTGAAAGTAAGACCTTCAACGATTTAATTCATGCATTAAAAAAATAGTATGCAGAAGTTAATCTCTAAAAACAAAGATATTATATGAATTGCTTTCTATGAAATGGTAAATCACATTCATACTGCAAATTTCCAATAAATCATTTAGATGAAATGGTTTCTCTGCAATGGTATTCCATTAAATATTTTTTCTATTAAATTACATACAACCATCCACACTCCTTATGGCACTTTAGGAATGTTTCCCTGGCTCAGGTCGTCATCGGATTTTAGGCCTTTGTCCCGCCTAGTATGCCAAGTTAAATACTCTGCTGGCCACCAGGAGAATCAAAATCCTCCACACACAACATTAACAGTTCTTAAACCAATTACTGGCAAAGGAAGGCGTGGGAATAAAATCTGAATCTGCTAATTACCCCCTCACACTGCACCTGGACTAGAAAAGGCTACGCACACAGAGGAGGAGCTTACCTGTGCAGTTTTGGTGGGAAGGGATCTGGCATTAATCTCAGTTGGGGGTGGAGCTGTGGCTCCCAAGAAAGGCCTTTCCATAGACCACTTGAAATAGTCATGTTGGAATGCCCTAGAATGCCATCCAGGAGGGCTGGAGCAGGGGTAAAGTGATGATGTGGTACCCTAGGATTGACAATAGTGACAGATTGGACAAACTGCACACCTATGTTTTAGATGAGGATTAATCAAAAAGTGCTGACAGTAGTCATGAGTTTAATCAAAGGTGCTGCCTTTTAGTAGCCGGTGCAACCCCTACACGGGCCCTAGAAAATGACGAAAAATGTTCAAACAAAAGTTTGAAAAAAGGCGCACTATCCACCTGCCCTGTAAGGTGCAACTAGGTAGATCTATACAAGTAAACTAGTGTATTTAGTACATCATTCTACTAAACAAAGGTAAAACGAAAAGCACCAATGGTGCCTATTTAGATTCAAGTTGTAAACAACATCTTAAGTGAAAGATAAAGTGAGCTGAACCATTGGTATGTTATGAAACAAATTTGACAATTGCAATTGGAAAAGAGACAATAATGGTGATAACTTAGAAACAAAACAGTAGTTTGTGAATCTTCATGAGTTTCTGAGATTCTTCTTTATTTTCTTAACGTATTCAAAAAGAACGTAGGGTGTCCCAATGCATTTCGGTGTGACACACACCTTCTTCAGGGGAATACTGTAACAATATATACATATAAGTATATAAATCAATTCAAAATGAAAACAATACAAGTATCAAAACCAACTTATATGTATGTTCAACTGTGACATTAGTTTGCATTTTATAACCCTTGGTATCCAGTACTAACCAGCCATAGTAAGGCATGCAACTGCCGTGAAACTCGTCATTTAAAAAAAGCGAGAACGGGATGTGAAAAGTAAGAGTAGAAAGAAAAGAAGAGAAAAGAAAAGAAAAGAAGGTTTGAATAAAGTTTATTGAAGATTGACAACCAAAAAAGTAGAGCCAAGAAATACCAAAATGACACCAGTGGGTTTAGGATCGTGATGCCTAGCATGAAACGGTTAACTATCTCAAAAAGTGCCCGTCAAAGTGAAAAGTGGATTCTGGTGCATTAGGTGACCAAGTGAACCGAAGAAACCACCGTAACCAAACCGTAATAGCCTGCGGAGGACTCACCTCCCAGCGTTCAAGTGAAAAACGACACACAAGAAAGAGTCCAGATCGTCACTCACACGACCTGTGTTGCAGAAATAGAGAAGGGCGTTCTGGTGTTACCAAAAAAATAGACTCATAAATTAAACGGAACAGTGTGCCCAACTTAAAGTGCAGCTTACTTCGCCTCATCCATAATGCGTATACATCCAACTTCAAAACGACTTAAGCGTAGCGATGAACCTTGTCCGAAAACTTCTAGGATTAAAAAATAGTGCAAAAATGGTGCCGTTAGCTGAATGCGTGCCGCGACCAAGATTCAAAGCGATTAAGGTTAACTACGAAAAACCAGTAAATTGTCACCACTACACATACCTTTTAGTACAACGTGCTGTGCGATCTAGAAATGGTCATATCTTCGAGTGGCAAGGATTCGATGTGGCTAGGAGCGTGCGGGTGCATATTTAAAAGCCATGAGTATCATGTGACTAAAAGGAAACTTGTGAACATCGAAAGAGGACTATTTCGGGCGCCATATTGGAACGGGTGCCTGATCATAAACACGATCCCAGTGAAAGATAAAAGTAAAACACTAGAGGGTAAAGAAAACGTGAAAGAACACGAAAGGGAACGTAAAAGAAAAAACCGTTTCAAAAGTGTCTAAAGAAGTAGATGGCAATAATGCCATGTAAGAAAAGTTTGCTAAAATGAGCACACCAAATGCATGGGTGAAATCACATTTAACAAGCATGAAACAAATATTAAACAAATATGAAAAAAATGCAATCTTCAATATTTAACAGTGAGACAGCTGTGAAATGTTGTAATCATGCAACCATACTTAATCACAGAAAATGTATCAGTTCTATTTTGTCATTCAAACCCCCAGGGCTCATGGTCTGTAAAAAACGTATCCAGAATGTTTCTCTTTGAGCCAAGTGCCTATTGGGGTCAGCATGTAAGAGATCGGATATCTGCTCAAGAACAGTGAAACGAAGTTGGGGTATGGTATGCTTATGTGTATTCCAATGTATTGCTAAACAAGATTTCTGATTAAGAGTGCGAATAGCACTTTTGTGTTCAGTTACCCGTATTTTTACTTTTCGGGTTGTTCTCCCCACATAAACTTGGCCACAGGGACATTTGATGGCATATACTACCATCGCTGTGTTGCAGTCTGAAGAATGTTTTAGCTTAATCGATTTTCCCGTATGTGGATGTGTAAAGGTATCACCCACCATGACATTCCCACAGTGACCGCAATTGTAACATTTACGCATCCCTGAGTGTTTGGGCATGTGTACATTGGAGGTTCTTTTGGCCAAAATCTCTCTGATGTTCTGAGATCTAGAGAAGGCGAAAATGGGTTTGGCATGAAAGACATTCGTGAAATCATTTTCTTGCTCTATAATCTCCCATCTCCTGAGGATACTCCGTTTAATCGCCATAGCTGATGTGGAAAATTTTAGAACACAAACTTCACGTTTAGATTCTGGTTTTTCAGTTTTTTTCAATAATTGCATTCTGTCCATACTGTACGCCTTCAGCTTCGCCGAGTCTAGAACAGGTGCTGGATAACCTCTGTCTAGGTATTGTTGATACATAATATCGGTGTCAATTTTCCCTTGGTCATCATCAGAACTGATTCTGCGCACCCGAATAAACTGAGATAAAGGTAAAGAAAAACCATTTACCTTTATCTCAGTTTATTCGGGTGCGCAGAATCAGTTCTGATGATGACCAAGGGAAAATTGACACCTGTTCTAGACTCGCCTTCTCTAGATCTCAGAACATCAGAGAGATTTTGGCCAAAAGAACCTCCAATGTACACATGCCCAAACACTCAGGGATGCGTAAATGTTACAATTGCGGTCACTGTGGGAATGTCATGGTGGGTGATACCTTTACACATCCACATACGGGAAAATCGATTAAGCTAAAACATTCTTCAGACTGCAACACAGCGATGGTAGTATATGCCATCAAATGTCCCTGTGGCCAAGTTTATGTGGGGAGAACAACCCGAAAAGTAAAAATACGGGTAACTGAACACAAAAGTGCTATTCGCACTCTTAATCAGAAATCTTGTTTAGCAATACATTGGAATACACATAAGCATACCATACCCCAACTTCGTTTCACTGTTCTTGAGCAGATATCCGATCTCTTACATGCTGACCCCAATAGGCACTTGGCTCAAAGAGAAACATTCTGGATACGTTTTTTACAGACCATGAGCCCTGGGGGTTTGAATGACAAAATAGAACTGATACATTTTCTGTGATTAAGTATGGTTGCATGATTACAACATTTCACAGCTGTCTCACTGTTAAATATTGAAGATTGCATTTTTTTCATATTTGTTTAATATTTGTTTCATGCTTGTTAAATGTGATTTCACCCATGCATTTGGTGTGCTCATTTTAGCAAACTTTTCTTACATGGCATTATTGCCATCTACTTCTTTAGACACTTTTGAAACGGTTTTTTCTTTTACGTTCCCTTTCGTGTTCTTTCACGTTTTCTTTACCCTCTAGTGTTTTACTTTTATCTTTCACTGGGATCGTGTTTATGATCAGGCACCCGTTCCAATATGGCGCCCGAAATAGTCCTCTTTCGATGTTCACAAGTTTCCTTTTAGTCACATGATACTCATGGCTTTTAAATATGCACCCGCACGCTCCTAGCCACATCGAATCCTTGCCACTCGAAGATATGACCATTTCTAGATCGCACAGCACGTTGTACTAAAAGGTATGTGTAGTGGTGACAATTTACTGGTTTTTCGTAGTTAACCTTAATCGCTTTGAATCTTGGTCGCGGCACGCATTCAGCTAACGGCACCATTTTTGCACTATTTTTTAATCCTAGAAGTTTTCGGACAAGGTTCATCGCTACGCTTAAGTCGTTTTGAAGTTGGATGTATACGCATTATGGATGAGGCGAAGTAAGCTGCACTTTAAGTTGGGCACACTGTTCCGTTTAATTTATGAGTCTATTTTTTTGGTAACACCAGAACGCCCTTCTCTATTTCTGCAACACAGGTCGTGTGAGTGACGATCTGGACTCTTTCTTGTGTGTCGTTTTTCACTTGAACGCTGGGAGGTGAGTCCTCCGCAGGCTATTACGGTTTGGTTACGGTGGTTTCTTCGGTTCACTTGGTCACCTAATGCACCAGAATCCACTTTTCACTTTGACGGGCACTTTTTGAGATAGTTAACCGTTTCATGCTAGGCATCACGATCCTAAACCCACTGGTGTCATTTTGGTATTTCTTGGCTCTACTTTTTTGGTTGTCAATCTTCAATAAACTTTATTCAAACCTTCTTTTCTTTTCTTTTCTCTTCTTTTCTTTCTACTCTTACTTTTCACATCCCGTTCTCGCTTTTTTTAAATGACGAGTTTCACGGCAGTTGCATGCCTTACTATGGCTGGTTAGTACTGGATACCAAGGGTTATAAAATGCAAACTAATGTCACAGTTGAACATACATATAAGTTGGTTTTGATACTTGTATTGTTTTCATTTTGAATTGATTTATATACTTATATGTATATATTGTTACAGTATTCCCCTGAAGAAGGTGTGTGTCACACCGAAATGCATTGGGACACCCTACGTTCTTTTTGAATACGTTAAGAAAATAAAGAAGAATCTCAGAAACTCATGAAGATTCACAAACTACTGTTTTGTTTCTAAGTTATCACCATTATTGTCTCTTTTCCAATTGCAATTGTCAAATTTGTTTCATAACATACCAATGGTTCAGCTCACTTTATCTTTCACTTAAGATGTTGTTTACAACTTGAATCTAAATAGGCACCATTGGTGCTTTTCGTTTTACCTTTGTTTAGTAGAATGATGTACTAAATACACTAGTTTACTTATATAGATCTACCTAGTTGCACCTTACAGGGCAGGTGGATAGTGCGCCTTTTTTCAAACTTTTGTTTGAACATTTTTCGTACCCTAGGATTGGCCATGAATGCCTGGATTCTAAACATTTTCACTCCTAATTAAAAACTCCTGAACAAGGGAGAGACATTTAAGAAAACACTGAACGTGGGAGCAACAAAAGAATGCCCAGCTAGAAGGGGAAGCTATCTGATGCTCCCGTAAAGATGGACTGATGAATTTCAACTTTAGTTGGCCTCTTAGCTTTCCAGGGCCAGTGTCACCCGCGTTCTTATGCCCCCTGAGGAACACTTGGGGAAATAGGCCGACTGGGGGATCCTGTGTGGTTCCCCTGGGACTACGGTGGACTGGCCCATATCTCCGCTGCCACACAGGTGCCCTTTAAGAAGCCAGTAGCCTGTAGGACCTGGGGAGCATGGCAGAGAAGGTGTTCTTCTTGCTGGATGTGGGGGACTGTTAAAGATGCCCAAAGCAAGCGAGAGCACCAGGAGCCCAGAAAGAAAACAGGTCTGGCAAGGGAGCAATAAATCAGGTTCCCCAATGAAAAAGCAATTTAGAGGCCAAGAAGCCTAAGGAAAATGCTCAAGGTGGCTAGAGTTCAGTGGCAGGAGCACGGTAACATAAATCCAAGAACATCCATATTGGCCCTTCGGCTGGAGAAAAGAAAGCAAAAAGCTCAGTCCTCCGTGGGGGCAGGGCAGAAAATGAAGTGGCTTGCACTTCACCGTATGTTTACAATACTCCCCTGGGAAAGGCCAAGCCAACGAATAAGCAATAATTAAAATTCCCATGGGAAAGGGTGTGCATGGGGTTCCTTACATTTGGTCCAGGGGACCCCATCTTCTGGAGCCTAATACAGGCCAAAGTGTCCTGGGGGACTTCATCCTCCTGAGACAGAAGAAATGCACAACCAGTCTCAGGCACGCTGCATGCCCCCGTGCCCATGTCGGGGGTGGCGGGAAACACCAATACACTGTCTTCTGAGAGCCCAAGCAGGAGAGGACCAACTGGCTCACCTCTGAGCTGGAGCCAAAGAGAGAAGGTTTGCTCCTAGCAGGAGCAGCAAAGAGGGTTTCCAGCTTCTACACCGGACAAGCCAAGGTGTCCGGGGAGCTGGGAGGGGCTGCTCGGGTATGAGTGCAACCCCACAACCCCCAACCAGAAAGAAGATGCCTGTAAATGTCCTGAGTGGGACGAGGGCACTCAAGATGTTTTTTTTAATGCATCACAAGACAGTTTGCCTACCAAATGGGAGCCTCTAATGCTCTGTGTGGTACCCACAGGAGAGGATAGGGGGCAGTGTCACCTTAAGGATTTTGGTGACCCCGGGCAAGACATAGTTTGAGGGCCCCTGAATGGAACAAATTTGAATGTTATTAATTTTCTGCTAATATAAGTCTACATGATGCCAAACAATTTTATTCTGTATGAGAAACTTTAACGAGGTCACAAAAAAAGAGATGAAGTATGTCTTGCCTAGGACTCCAGGAATACTTAATAAGGCACTGGGTAGAGATATGGAGTAAGTTAAGCATAGGGGAGGTAAGTTTAGCTATAGCAATTGAATGGAGAGAGGTGAAATATAAAGTTCACTTTCCCAGGGGCCCCTTTGAAGGTGGGAGCCCTAGGCAAATGCCCGAGTTACCCATGCCATCAACCATCTCTGGAGGGGCACCACCAATAGCTTTTAGGTTCGATTTGAAGGCTGCATGGAGCGCAACAGCCCCCAGAAGATACCCAACAAAAATAGCTCTAAGTCTCTCTGCGGTCACATTTAAGTCCCTGGGAGAGGTTTTGCCTACTTCCAAGCAGAACTGGGGATGGATATTCATAAGCTCTGGCTCTGGAGTTTGAGAATCTCTGCTGGTTGGTCCTAAATAGAGGTGGGCAAAATGTTTAAATCCACCTGCGGAATTAGTGGAATTTTGGTCACTCCGCGTTACTCTTTAACGCAGAGTTCCAGCCAAATTCCGCCAGTCACTGTGCATTGGAATTTTTCTCCTACAAGGCTCCAGAAAATGCGAGCTGGTGAGCGCAACCAAGATTTGGCACCCCATACCTCGATTTTCTAATAATTGACATTCCCTTATACTGGAATATTGCGTCTAAAATAGGTAGGAATAATGTGGTTATATGTTACAGAACACACAAAAGGTGTAATGTGAAATGAGGGTGTCACCAATGGTATTTCCACTTATTAGATTGTATATATTGATAATTTAAAGCACAGTATTAAATCGTTTGTGTAATAAATGTGCTTTTCCCTTTTGTAAAAAAAGCACTGACTGGGCAATCATTTGTTGAGTGCCGTTGTAGTGTAGCAGCTAGCTGGCATTACTAGCCACACCACCTCCCCTGAGTAAGCCTTAGACTGCTCTACGTCACTGGTCCGAAGAGGCAAGTGCTTCAATAAGTCACCAGGTTCCCAGTGAAGAGAATTTGGTGTACTTATTATATGTCAAAGACTCACATTATTTGTAACTAATAGCCCAACTCTTACAATGGGCCACATGTAGTCAGGTCCTAAGAGGTAGCTTTAGGCTGAGTGGACGTGATTTCTGGTGAAATTCACAGGTGTAAACTTAGGTCTGGTGAGTTCGGTGATTTGGTAACATACCAATGAGGGACTCCATTGCCTTCTTTATCACTATGTAAATTCTGTAAAAGCAACCCCCTCCTCAATTAGTAGGAGACATGACACAGCAAATCTGTGCAACACGAAACAAGTATTGGTAAAGCCGATAAGACTAGATTTAAAGCTTGTTTACTACATTAGATTGAGGGACGCTGGCAGGAGCCAGTTGCGGCACATAAATGGGGTTATAGTTGTAAAGTAGTCCCTTATGCAGTTCAATGCAAGCACTCACGTAGAGGCGGAAGGATACAGACAGTAGCATTAGGTGAGAAATAAATGCTCCACTAGGCTGCTCCACTAGGCTGAGCCAAGACATGAATTGCAAAGCATCAAGTCAATGGCTGAAAGAGGCTGATCAAAGAAAGCCAATGGCTAAAAGGTGTGGACCTAAAACATGAGTAGCAAAAATAGTAGTACTGTTATGGGGTGTAATATTATAAAGAGTAGCTTAAGGAGGGTTTGGTCCTTCAGAGAGCTAATCACATTCTGAAGAATCTGCAACCACTGCCAGCCCTTCCACGTTCATGTGAAATGAAATGAAATTGGGATTTGTCACGCGCACTAATACCCCAAGGCGCTCTTTACGAATGTGTGTGGAGCGATATCTCAGCGACATCAAGTGCCAGCCATAAATGCTTCTGGGGCATATCTCAGAACTGTTGGCCAATAACACAAGTCACAAGTATTGACATAAGTAAAAACATATCCCTGAGGCCAACTGGTGCATATAACATACAGTTAGGATCAGAACTTAAACTATGGGACAGCTACTTCCTGAGACTCTGGATAGAAGGAGCAAATGGGTTTGTTATTACCACATAATAACAAACCCATGGCACCATGAGTACTAGAGGAGGGGACACGCAATGGTCTCTGTTTCATCCCCTTATATAAATATAAGGGCCCAAACCACATCTTTAATTGTGGCAACTTGCTATCAGGATTAGATTGATTAAGATATATAGGAGGTTTGACATGGGCTCAGCAGCCAAATACTCTTACGTGTCATCGACAAGGTGCAGTAACTTGTTGGATTGTACATTTGTAAGCTGCAGAGCTTTTTAAGTTCATCCTAAGTTTAATAGGATGAAGAGGTAAGGAATCCAGACGAATGAAGGTGAATTAAGAATGAAGTTTATTGAAATACTCCACCCATCACACGGAGCATCCCTTTAAGTCGAGACTCAAACAGCAACTGAATCGTAGCGTTCGAGTCTCTGACAACGGACGCCCCATGCGTGAGCCACATATTCAAACACATACAATTAGTCATCCTACAACAATTGGATGCACGAGCACCGCATCATGTGAATGATGCATCGCGCGCCAGTCGCGCGATGCATGACTCACACATAATGCCGTACCGACCGTAAGTTACCACCACATAGGATATTCACAAAAGACACTGAAGTGGTGGAATTTTTATTTAAAAATATGGAGTCAAATGTGACCTTCTGAGGGCAATTAAATGCTAAGAAAATACAAGCACGTTACAAAAAAAATCATGGTAAATTTACAAAACTCCCTAAAAGTACAAACTAGCAGCAATTCTTCCATGCGCGGTCTGGAGATTGTGTCCACTGTAGGGCATTGAAAAGAAACATCTGTCACAAAACCCACTGGAGAGACGTGGGGGCATATTATCAAGAAACAGCGTTAAAATTATCGCGGCTTTAGCTGCAGAAAACTGCCGCTAAAGCGGCGATAATGGGCCTGATAATATGCCGCAGAGAATTCCAATAGAAGCCCATGTTCACACCAGAATTCTCTAGGGTATATTATCAAGCCCATTATCACCGCGGTAGCTGCAGTTTTCTGCCGCGATAATTTTAACGCTGTTTCTTGATAATATGCCCCTAATTTGGTAAAAAAAGAACCTCTGGGCAAGTGACTAAAGAGTGTCAGGTGAGTCAAATGGAGGTGAATGTTTGACTTGCAGGTGTACGATAAAAATGGGGAGGTTATGGTTCAGGTAAAAGTGACCTACCTCGGAGCCTCACTCACGAAGGACTGGTACATGATAGTAGAACCACTGTGCTCGACAACGGGTGCCCTGGGGGAGTTCAAGGGTGAATCCCTGAAACCCAGTATTTAAGGGCCTGTTTCAAATGCTCCGGTCCATAAGGACGCGAGAGGAGCCAGCTCGCCGCTTAATGTCATTTTTAGACATTTATTTACTATTGCATCTAGCAATTACATCCAGGAGGGTAAGATCTAATGGGGATCTTCTTACCCTTTACTCTACCAAACCACAGAGCCATAGCAAACTGGTAGATCCATTAGTGGTGAGGGCTGAGTTGTATTTATTTACTTTTTTATTTAAGTCTTGATTGACACAGCACAAACTCCATCAGCGGGGGTTCGCAGCGCTGCACGGTACATCGTTTAACATTAAATGAAAAAAAAATTGACTTTCAGTGCAGTTCATTGAAATATCAATATCATAACAACCCAATGGTGCTATGGTTCAGGGCAGGCAGATCAAGGGATCCTTGCAGAAAGCACCAGATGGGTGCAGAGTCAAGGAGTAAAGCATTTTTCAGTGCATTATGAGAGGTTGAGATATCAAATCGGTAGATAAGGGAACATCAAGGAGGGATACAACCAAAGGTGAGTAGCAGGATAAAGGGATAAAAATACAGTAAGAACAACCTCCCGGTTAGGAGGAAGAACCTCTAGAAAGACGAATGGGGTAGTTAAACCACCCGCATTGAGAGATACCTAGTAGGGAGAAGTACGTTAACGTGCTCAGTGACACACACATTATGGGAGATGGTGAAACAGGAAATAGAAACACACTGAGTCAGACCAGGAGCAAAGCTGTATGACACAGAGTAAATTTGTACCTTGCAAGAATTGTAATGCTTGTTAATTATTGTGTGAAGTTTACTTCCCCATCGACGGATGTGAACAACGTTCCAGCAAAGAAAGTGATAAAAGTCAGAGCACCATTATTGGATCGAATAACGCTGTGACGTGTGGGTTATTACGGGTGACTTTAATGGGTGCTTGTTTGAAATAGGAGGATACAATACTGGTCACCTCTAATTCACTTTGTCAAATTCTAAATGTTGGATAATCTCAACAACAAATAAGTAGCAATCGATGATCATGGTGATAGAATCATATGCCGTACAATCTTAACGCATGACAATAGGATCATGTGTCGTTCTGCTCTGTATCTTTGTAAGATGTAGCTTCTGCAGTTTATCCAAATTTTAACATCTGGAAATTTGAGCCGGCATCTCAAACCTAATATGATCAAATGTCATCGCGCAGTGACACACTGGTCTGTATCTTTGTAAGATGTCGCTTTCAAAGTTTATCCAAAGTTTAACATCGGACTGTTATCCACTTCTTATACTGGCTCTGAACAAGGGCCAATTAAAAAAAATGGTAACTGTGGGTAATCTAAGTAAAATATGGGGCAAATGTAAACTTTTATGGATTAATGACCCCCCGGATGAAACCTCCGTTAGTCCTCGGTAGTGCAGCGCATGTACAGGGACCTCACGAGGTTTCAGACCCACCAACACTAGTGGAATCATCTCAGACAGCGCCTCTTTTATGAAGTTATTGGGAAACCATGCGCTGCATTAAAAGGATAGCTTGATTCTGAGCTTTCCCCAAAGGAATGAATGTTTGAACAGAAATCCCCCCGTAGTGAGGGCATATAGGAAACTATGTGGTCACATCTGGATAATCAGTTGATTTGGTCCATTCGATCAAAGCAAATCTGCCAACAAAAAGAAAGATTTACAAAAAAGATTTTGGGGTGGCATGTAGGAGCAAAGCTGGGATTTAGTCCCCGGTGGAAAGTACAGTAAAACGTCACATAAAGGTCCATACTGGATTGTTATAGAACAAAGTTGATAAAATCACACTGTTGATTAGTACAGCAAAGGTCTAAATAGTACAAAAGCAAATAAAAATGTAACAGGCACTGCTACAGTATGACATCAGTAGTCGGTCTGATAATCGAAACCAATCTAGACCCTGGATCAAATGGAATGCCGTTAAAACTGACTTGGGTGCTTGGAAGTCTCCAGGGCCACTGGCGTTAAAATGTTGATTCTTTTATATATTTTGTGTAAAATATTTTATCATTTGTGTATGTATCTGATAAATGCTTCTTTCTCTAATTTTGTGTATTGTTTTGTGGTTCAAACCATCAACATTGCTGCTATGGGGGTACCCAGATTCCAAACCTGATGCAGTGGGGTCCCCGGTTTCCAGTAATGATTAAGTGGGTGTCCACAGAAATAAAAATGTTAAGAACCACTGTCTTAGAGCAAAAAAAGAAAAAGCAAAGATTTTGGGAATAGTCATATAAAAAATAGTGGAACCAATGCAGTTCCGTTCCCAAATTCCCAACCTCCGTAAGGTTTACAATAAAAGTTGTGTGGTCAACGGTACTGAATGTGGCAGATATTACATATCCAGCAAGACCAATTCCACTGGAAGCCCTTCGTCCTGTGAGGGTCTAAGCTCTCCATCATGACTGCTCATACAGATTGGGTGCCACTGCCTAGGCAGAGCTTAATGGGCGCCATTCCAGAATGCCGGCTTGGTAGCAGGCAAACCCCTACTGAGAGGAAAGGTTCTAGGGATGACCCAAAGAGCCTTCGACTGAGGGCGATCATAGAGTTTCAGTGCACGTTGCTGGCAATCCTCTATCATGGCACCTTGAAAAATGGCGCTTTGACCAGACACTGAGTCCAATTCGCAGAAATAAAATGCAGAAGCGCACTTGAACATTTACACATATGTACTACCAACTTTGACACTTAACATTTGTAAACTTTTCCAAGAGTTCACCTGGAAAGTTGAACTATTGTCTGGTTTGCAGGTATTCTCCTGGAATAAGTCACGTGACCTGCCATTTTCCCAGTCAATACAAAATTGTGCAGTCACAATTCCACAGTGGGAAATGCAGGAGCACATTTATTTTCTCTGCAAAAAAAACATTTTTCTCGTTCGAGAAATAACTTTACCCGACGCTACACCAAGTTTGCAGGTTTCTGTTCCTCTTCCTACCCTGAAAGGGGATTTACTGTAGCCTATTGCAAGAGGGAATATCGGTATCTACAGCAGTCTTTGGAAAAAGACTTGCATACTACACTACCTTATTACATCCCACTGCCATATTACAGATTCTGCGAGCTCCGTGTGGCTGGCGCTCCGGCAGTTCTGGTCTGCCACCATCCTCTCTTCGTATTCCTCTACAGCACATACCTCACCCCTGGCACCCCCATCCCTCAAAAGAGAGGGGCACCAGAACCCACCTGGCAGCCTTAGGCTGGGTATCACCTGGCTAAAGCTGATCGCCTTTACTCATCTCATATTATGCACAAGCCTTCTATCCACTGTAACCTTACTCGCCATCAGCTATACCCATGGACAGGACTCAACGGGTCCACTTTTGGACTCTTCAGACAAACCACTGAACCCAATATACATGCTCCTTCATCTTAAGTCTGAGACCTCCCTTCACGTAGAAGATCAACAACCAGGGGCTGCTCCATGGGCTAGCCACTTGACCTTGGATATCAAGGTCAAGGCATCCAGACTTCCAACACCTACCCCACCTTAGAAATCTCCTCCAGAGATGGACCCTTGCCTCTGGGCACAGGACATCGAAGGAAGCAGATGCTTGACTCTTCACAGCCAGGCCATACCCTCTGTCCATCTGCTTTTTCCATCACAACCCTAGAGTATTCCATCTTCCAGCACCTGATCCCTCTGGTGATTCAAGCAGACTCATCACGGCAGAAACTATAAGGTACATACTGAGCGCATGTTCCGCCATGGATTCGTGGGTCTGGTGGTGTCTGCAGTAGAACCTGTGATCTGCGTTGATCCAACTTGAGCACCACTGCACGAAGGCTTTCGCCTATAGAGCAAACCCTGTGTGGCACCCGGTGCCAGCCTCAACATGCCTAGCTGAAGGAGACGGTTGCCTAGGAGACGCTATAAAGGGAGAGATACTTGCACCTCCACCATGACCCTCTACAGCATGTCACCAATAAGTCTGGGTCAGCCCCATGAGCCATCTGCTGTACTTCTCAATCGGTTCAGCAACCACACTTGGCTTTCCAATGGTTTATAAATGAGTAAGTTACTACAACTGACTCTGCATAGGCCTCAGGCCCACGAATCCTGAGGATGGGCCTTCTGGATTCGCCCTTCTGAGGATTCAGCGGTTCTCAGTCCAGGGGCTGGCAGGCGTGTTTGAGCTCAGCTGCAGTGTGATACCAATCCAATCCAAAACAGCTTTATTCGACATAAGTCATAAAAGCGATACAAAACAGGTACAGGTACAAAATACACAAATAAATTAACAAAGAGACGATATAAAATTGATACTATTTAAAATATTTACAATTTTTTAAAAATGCATATAATACAAAAAAAAAATCATTGTGGGTTACATCCAGGGCAATTAACACTTTGCTAGCTAATACTCTTAATTCTTATAACCCATGCCCACCCCAGAAATTTAGCAACTGCCACAACAATTACCGGGTCAGTGCAGGTACGAAGGAGTCTTCCTGCTTCAACACTCCGTCTAGTACCCAGTAGTTTACAAACAGGTCTCAACCATACACGCCTAGGGGCCGCATAGGCAGGGCAAGCAAAAAACATGTGTGCTAAAGTTTCCATCTGGAATTTGCAGAAAGGACATGAGTTGCTACTCGTGGACTCCCACCGGGCTACAAAAGAGTTTAGGGGCAAGGCTCCCACCCGCATCTGGAAAAATAGTTTCCTATCTAGTACTTTGGTAACAAGATCCCAGAAATTTTCTAGTCTTGGTACAGTTTTAATGCTCAAGAATGTGTCAGTTAGCGAAAGGGATTTAGTTTCGTGAAATACCTTGGCATTTACCAACTCCCAGTATTTCTCTTTCAAGAGAGCTTTAGATGGGAAGGTAGCAGCCAGAGGGTTCTCCCAAAGATCGCTCATCCCTAGAGCCTCAAGCGATTTTCTGGTCTCATTAAGCCAAGCAATCTTCCGAGAGCCCACCAAAGACATTATGTCAAGAAAGCCCTCCGCATACTGAGCTAAATCTGGAGTGGTCCATAGGCGACGCCAGTAAAGAATGGGTCGAAGCCTGGCTACATCGGCTATTGAGTTCTTGCCAAGGTCGTATCTTAAGGGAACTATAGGTTTGCTCTGTGGGAGAGAGGTAATACTACGTAAGAACCTGTTTTCCGAGATGGTTAAGGAAGACAGGTTCTCGTAACCCCACAATTCAGCCCCGTATAGAGCCGAACTCACGGCTTTGGCACTGTAGACCTCTAGCACAGGTCTAATAGGCTTCAAAGGAGACTTCTTAAATACGCCAGCTGGTGCTCCAGCAAGCTGTCTATGTTTTAGGGTAGACAAATCTCTCTGCAATTTCCACGAGAAGTTATTTTGGATGTTAACACCTAGATAGTTAAAAGCCTGTACTTGTTCTAGAGGATTTTTGAACAAAACAAAATTATTTTTAAAAGATTTATGTGGCCTAAATACCAAGAGCTTAGTTTTTTTCATGTTTACTTCAAGGCCACGGTCAACACAGAAGGTCTCAAAGATATCTAATGAACGCTGGAGTCCGCAAGGTGTTTTAGCAATTAAAAGCGTATCATCAGCGAACATTAGAATAGGGACCTTGGAGTTGCCAAGAATGGGAGCATCGACGTGGGCTTTCAAAAGACGATCCGCAATACCATTAATATATAGGGAAAATAAGCCATTGCACAGCCTTGCCTAACACCTCTTTGGACAGGGAAGTCCTCAGTCATTAATCCCTGGCCTCCCCATCTAATTCTGGCAGAGTTATCCAAGTGCAGCCTCTGGATTAAGGACAACAAGCCGCCGTGGAGCCCTAGATCTTTCAAAGTCAACCAGAGTTTGGGACGAGGGACTAAATCAAAGGCCGCCCTTAAGTCCACAAACACCGCATACAGATTCCCCTTACCCAGGACAACCGTCTTCCAATAAAGGAGGATACAGCGGAATACTTGGTCGATAGTACTAGTGAACTGGCGAAATCCTGCCTGGAATGAAGATAAAATGTTGTTTGACACTATCCAGAGGTGAACACGGTTTAAGATCAATCTGCCAGTGATCTTCGTCAATCAAGCTAATGGGCCGATAATTCTCAGGAAGCGAGCGGTCCCCCTTTTTGAACACCGGGATTATTTCCGCCGCTTTCCATGAGCTAGGGATTGGGGCACCATGTGCCATCGCATTAGCGATCAACTGTATGTATCTCCCCCATCTAAGCTTGTCATACAGGAAGACATCCGCAGGGACACCGTCCGGGCCAGGGGCTTTACCAGAGGCTACTCCAGCGAGTGCTAAATCCACCTCTGAACTAGAAAAATCATCTTCAGGTTTAAACAACTGGTGGGGCCCCTGACTTGCAGAAGGAACAGTGGGAGAGGCATACTGCGGTTTAAAGTACTCAACCCACTTCTCTTGTGAGACATTATTTTGGGGACACTCAGGCTGACCACCAGATCCCCACTTTACAATACTCCAGCATAATTTACTGTTATTCTGTAGGCTTGCTTCAAGGAGGCCCTCCCATTTTTTCCCGTCCCAATGGCGTTTAGCCCTAGCGACACAACTCTTATAAATGACTCGTCTGTGGCGAACCCGGGAAACATCCCCACCCTTCAAGGCTTTTCCAAGTAGTAGCCTAGCCTCCCTACATTCCTTATTATACCAGGAGGCTTGATGGTTAACACCTCTTGGTCCTGCTTTGACTTTGTTGGGGAAATTAGACTTCAGGCTGGCAAATAAGCTATCGTGAGCGGATGTTACATCCCTCAGATTCCCATCAGAGGCAAAAACTGACTCTATAGCAATGATGGAACCGTCCACCTCATCTATGATTCTTGATAAGGTGGCAGGGTTCCCCAAAAGACCAGACCATCTCAGACGGCGCATATCATTAGATGACACCACCTCGGGAGGGCACAACTCCCCATCCTCTACAGGAGCACTATCTACCTTCCACCATCTATGAGATAAACAGAGAGGGTTATGATCGCTCTCAGGAAGGGACACTATCTTCATGTCAATGAGGGAGTGCCATAATTTCATGTCAGCCAAAATATAATCAATTCGACTCCTGCTCAACCCATTATCAAATGTGCAGGCGCCCTCTCGGTCACTAGGCAACCTACCATTCAGGGCCCTCAAGCCCCTCTCCATGCAAAGGGAATTGATCTGAATGACAACTTCTGGCCACCTTGATAAAGGGGACAACTCCAGGGGAGGGATACCCCAACATAACTCTTCATTGTCCTGTAAATCCCACTTATTTTCAAGAAGCGGTTCGAACGTTACGTTGAAGTCACCTGCTATAACAATGAAGGTATCGGCTGAGTAGAGATCGAAAAGACGTAAGAGATCGTCAATGACCAAGGATTTAACACCCCTACAGCCCCTTACACACACATTGTATATATCAATTTTACCCAATAATCCAAAATCTAGCCTCAACAGTTGAATGTCTCGATTTCCCGTGTGGAGGAGCTTAGTATTCAGACACAATTCGCTTCTTAGCCAGATAGTTAGGCCCCCCGATGGACGCCCGTGTGATACCATTAAGAGAGCTATACCTTGACAAAATACGTGTTTTTATTTAAATAAAGGAAAGGCTATGGCAGGTAAAATAAAGGCACGCAGAAACCACGAGGTTCTGCCATCTTTACACACTAGCATAATTTACATAGTAATGCGCTGCATTTTAAATGACATGGAAACTGTGTGGCCAGTGTTAACCAATGGGAAAGAGTTGGCGCCTTCAGCAGTCTCAACGGGCTCTAAAGATTATTGCAAAGTGTGTTTACCTTACGACTGCCAAGCAATAGAGAAGAGGGGTCAGACACAAAGCAATAATGTATCAAAAATATGTCCATTATATGATAGATCTGCGCTGTGCTCTAGTTTCTATTTGGCCATAGGCGCAATAGTGTTCAATTCAGTGGGTGTGAAGCCTTCACCCCGAGTCGCCAGTAAAGCAGTCCAAAGAAGACGTACGCTAAAAACCACCACCCAAATAAAAACAGGGGTACCACCGAACTCCAAACAGTATGTGTCAGGATGACAAAGGCCAGTTAACACATCTCAGTGTCCAGGTAGCGGGGCCACTTGGCGTCCGGTAGTTGGGGTTGGTCAGTCACAGAGCAGCTGAAGGGGTAAATCCTAAAAGCACTAACTGGTCATGACGTCCTCTTTTCCTGCAGACTCGGAGTGAGTCCCTGTGCAGGAGACTTCTGCCATGTGTCCCGTGGCCGGTGCTCTACGTGTGTTTTTGTCGCTGTCCAACAGAGTACTCAACTGTGCTGTGTCTGTATGAGTGTGCGGGTGAATGTGTACATGTATGTGTGTGTATGCACATGTGTTTGCATATGTGAGTGTCTGTGTGTTGCATGTCAGTAGGAGGTGTATGCCTGGATGAAGGTCCCCAAGGAGGCTGGGGATAGCTGTAGCTATTGCTGGCAGCTGTCTCCGCTTGCCCTGCAGCTCCTCCAATAAACAAACTTTTCAATGGTGCAGGAGGGGTCCTTTGGCTTCATCTCACTGGTTGAACAAGCTCAAGCAGGCATGCCTGTGGTCTGCAAGAAGCAAACACCTCCTTGTCCATGCCATTGCATCATCTTCCAGCTGTGGCAAGAGAGCCGAAACACATCAACAGCCTGGGATTGGCGGATGAGTAAAGAACTGTATACAAGAGATCAACATTCCATGCGAACATTAGGAGGTTCCTGCTCTGACCATGCAGCCAGAGAAAGTAAGCACTAGTAGGGCACTGGAGCTTGGACCTAGAGAGATGCATTGGTTGGTTCTCTTCAGATCTTCAAATGCTGCACACACTCCGATTGGCTGACCTGTCGAGCCAGAGAATCAGTTCCCTTTCAACTTTGGCCAAGATATATGAGCCATCTTAGGACAAAAGAATGCACCAGAGGCAGCACTCATTGGAGAGTCAGGCCCAAAGCAAGAGAAAGAGGGGGAAAGAGAGGGAGGTAGATAGAGAGAGAGAGGAAGAGAGGGAGAGAGAGCGAGTGAGAGAGAGGGGGCGAGGGAGAGAGAAAGAGAGAGAGAGAGACATCACTCTCTACAAGTGAGAAGCACAATGTTTCTGGCATCCCTGACTGTGCAGTAAAAGAGATGAACCAGAAAAGATCAAGGAAATAACCAAGGGCCAACCCCAGTTGTTGGCAGGTCTCCAAAGAGTCTCTTCCTCCACAAAGGACTGTTTCCTTTTTGACTCTCTGGTCGTGGACACTTTTCGGCACTTGCCTGTCACAGCCTTGAGTGGCACTCCAACCCTGGCCCTGCCCATCGGACTACAACCACCACTACATGTCCTTCCCCCAATGTGACCAATACTCTAAAGTTCTCTTAAAGATCCATATAAATACCGGAGTCACACCACAACACTCACGGGGTGCTATGGACGAGCTATGGACGTCCCTATGCCACCGACATCCCTCTGCCACCGAAGAGTGCCAGAAAATCAGTGGTGCGGCCGCGCCCTCCCAAAAGACCAAGGAAGATGAATTCAAAAGACACACAGACCCACCTAAAATGTTCAAACGAGCCAGACACACAGTGCCTACACTGGCGAATTGTGCTATACGCTGGTACACTTGTACCCCTTCCTTAGATGCTCACTGACAACGAGACAAGACAGAATATTCAGGCACTTGGATGGAAATGCATATGTCTGTGAAGCCATCCTAAATCAATATATTATGGCCCCGGACAGTGAATAATCATCTTGCTGTTATAGCCCTGACTGGACAGTTCAGTTACTGAGAGGTCTTTGTGTTTCATCCATGCCTGGGGTTCCAATCCTACATCACCCTCCAAGAGTATGTCTTCACTGTTTGACCTTGAAAACCAGGGCCGGCTTTAGCATTGATGGTGCCCTGTGCAACACTGTTTTTGGGGCCCCCCGATGACCACATCTACCTCGAATCCCCTCACTACCACCATTTAACAGTGCCCCTCAAGTCTCTATCACCACTCTCTCAGACTGATTTAGTTTTATAGCGCCACTCTTACCAGTGTAACGGTGTCAGAGCACTTTAAGTCACACACACATTGGCACAGAGACAATCATACATGTGTAAATCAGTGTACAGGAAAGTTACATAAGAAAGAGGACTACGAGGTGTAGGGGTGATATGTCATCTATACTGGTAGGCAGTATAGTTTAAGAGTCCTTGGTCTGGAAAAGCACAAATCCGAAATTTTAAACATAACATAATTGTTAGGGGTTATCTTTAATAATAAGAATTGATTTCTACCCAAATGAACCCTTTTTGCAAGTTTAGGATAATGAAAGTCAGGGTAAAAAGACATAACGCTCTAACCTATACGTTGCAGTTTGCATGCAGCTCTTTTTGATGACACTAAATAGCTCACTATGCTGAATCTATGACGTTATTCCGCAGCCTTTTTCCCCGCAGGGAATCACAACGCGGTCGTTACAACGACCACATTGTGATTCCACATACCATTACTCCGCAAGTCCGAACAACAACTTGCGGAGGGGGGGGGCGCTGGATGTTGAAATAGTATAATTTACTATTCCAACTCCTCCCCCCCCTCCTCCGCAAGTCGTTGTTCCGACTTGCGGAGTAATGTTATGCGGAATCACAACGCGGTCGTTGTAACAACCGTGTTGTGATTCCCTGCGTTGAAAATGTTGTTTACCCACTATGCTACATTAGGATTTTAACTTATAAACTGCAAGTAAGTAAAGGATCCCTGGGACACAAGCATTAACCCACTGACCTATTTACACTATATGCACTTTGTGACCTGCATGGTGCACATTATTTGCAACAGGCATATAAACCCACCGCACTAGCTTACGATAAGTTAAAATTTACACCCACCAGACAAACATCCAATCTCTCTCCAGCAGGAACATTAATCACTGGAGTGGTCTTGACGTTTTTATTGATGGCTGAAATTGCTGGAAGCACGGAAGACAGCAGCAGGTGCTTTTAAAACGAAAGTATACTTGCAAACAAGGCGCCCCCCACCCCAACTCAGCGCCCGGTGCGGTGGCACCGATCGCACCACCCTAGACCCGGCCCTGTTGAAAACCTATGGAGGGTGATGAAAGCACAGTGAGTTCACAGTACTACCTAATTCCTGAGGATACAGAGCCAACAGGCAGTTGTTGTAACAAGGCCACCCTGGAGAGCCACGAGGATATCACCTGGGGCTGTTCCCTGGAGACAGTGAACGCGGGGGAACTTGGCGCAGGAATGGGACTTGCACGCATGAGGATATTCCCCGGGCCTGCTCCCTGGAGACAGTGGACGTGGGGGAACTTAGCACTGGATGGAACTTCCACCCATGAGGATATCCCCCGGGCCTGTTCCTTGGAGACAGTGGACACGGGGGAACTTAGCACTGGATGGGACTTCCACCCATGAGGATATCACCTGGGGTCTGTTCAATGGAGAGAGTGGACGCGGGGGAACTTAGCACTGGATGGGACTTCCACCCATGAGGATATCCCCCGGACCTGTTCCCTGGAGACAGTGGACGCGCGGGAACTTAGCACTGGATGGGACTTCCACCCATGAGGATATCACCCGGGCTCTGTTCAATGGAGAGAGTGGACGCAGGGGAACTTAGCACTGGATGGGACTTCCACCCATGAGGATATCCCCCGGACCTGTTACCTGGAGACAGTGGACGCGGGGGAACTTAGCACTGGATGGGACTTCCACCCATGAGGATATCACCCGGGGTCTGTTCAATGGAGACAGTGGACGTGGGGGAACTTAGCACTGGATGGGACTTCCACCCATGAGGATATCACCCGGGGTCTATTCAATGGAGAGAGTGGACGCGGGGGAACTTAGCACTGGATGGGACTTCCACCCATGAGGATATCACCCGGGGTCTGTTCAATGGAGACAGTGGACGCGGGGGAACTTAGCACTGGATGGGACTTCCACCCATGAGGATATCACCCGGGGTCTGTTCATTGGAGAGAGTGGACGCAGGGGAACTTAGCACTGGATGGGACTTCCACCTATGAGGATATCCCCCGGACCTGTTCCCTGGAGACAGTGGACACGGGGAAACTTAGCACTGGATGGGACTTCCACCCATGAGGATATCACCCAGGGTCTGTTCAATGGAGACAGTGGATGCAGGGGAACTTGGCACTGGAATGGGACTTCCAGCCACAAGGATATCCCTTGGGCCTGTTCCCTAGAGACAGTGAAAGCAGGGGATCTCGGCACTGGAATGGGACTTGCACCCACGAGGATATCCCCAGGTGCCTGTTACCCTGAGACAGTGGACGCAGGGAAACTTGGCACTGGAATGGGACTTCCAGCCACAAGGACATCTCCCGGGGTCTGCTCTCTGGAGACAGTGGATGCAGGGGAACTTGACACTGGATGGGACTTGCACCCACGAGGATATCCCCAGGTGCCTGTTACCCTGAGAAAGTGGACGCAGGGGAAGTTGGTGCTGGAATGGGACTAGCACCGACAAGGATATCCCCGGGCCTGTTCAATGGAGACAGTGGATGCAGGGGAACTTGGCATGGCAGTGCAAATGGACTTGCACCCACAAGGATATACCCTGGGTCCTGTTCCCTGAATACAGTGAACGCGGATGGACTTGGTGCCGGAGTGGGACTTGCACCCATGAGGATATCCCCCGGGCCTGTTCCCTGGAGACAGTGGATGCCGGGGAACTTAGCACTGGATGGGACTTCCTCCCTTGAGGATATCCCCCGGGCCTGTTCCTTGGAGACAGTGGACACGGGGGAACCTAGCACTGGATGGGACTTCCACCCATGAGGATATCACCTGGGGTCTGTTCAATGGAGAGAGTGGACGCGGGGGAACTTAGCACTGGATGGGACTTCCACCCATGAGGATATCCCCCGGACCTTTTCCCTGGAGACAGTGGACGCGGGGGAACTTAGCGCTGGATGGGACTTCCACCCATGAGGATATCACCCGGGGTCTGTACAATGGAGACAGTGGACGCGGGGGAACTTAGCACTGGATGGGACTTCCACCCATGAGGATATCACCCGGGGTCTATTCAATGGAGAGAGTGGACGCGGGGGAACATAGCACTGGATGGGACTTCCACCCATGAGGATATCACCCGGGGTCTGTTCAATGGAGACAGTGGACGCGGGGGAACTTAGCACTGGATGGGACTTCCACCCATGAGGATATCACTCGGGGTCTGTTCAATGGAGAGAGTGGACGCATGGGAACTTAGCACTGGATGGGACTTCCACCCATGAGGATATCCCCCGGACCTGTTCCCTGGAGACAGTGGACGCGGGGGAACTTAGCACTGGATGGGACTTCCACCCATGAGGATATCACCCAGGGTCTGTTCAATGGAGACAGTGGATGCAGGGGAACTTGGCACTGGAATGGGACTTGCACCCACGAGGATATCCCCAGGTGCCTGTTACCCTGAGACAGTGGACGCAGGGAAACTTGGCACTGGAATGGGACTTCCAGCCACAAGGACATCTCCCGGGGTCTGCTCTCTGGAGACAGTGGATGCTGGGGAACTTGACACTGGATGGGACTTGCACCCACGAGGATATCCCCAGGTGCCTGTTACCCTGAGAAAGTGGACGCAGGGGAAGTTGGTGCTGGAATGGGACTAGCACCGACAAGGATATCCCCGGGCCTGTTCAATGGAGACAGTGGATGCGGGGGAACTTAGCACTGGATGGGACTTCCACCCATGAGGATATCCCCCGGACCTGTTCCCTGGAGACAGTGGACGCGGGGGAACTTAGCACTGGATGGGACTTCCACCCATGAGAATATCACCCGGGGTCTGTTCAATGGAGACAGTGGACGCGGGGGAACTTAGCACTGGATGGGACTTCCACCCATGAGGATATCACCCGGGGTCTATTCAATGGAGAGAGTGGACGCGGGGGAACTTAGCACTGGATGGGACTTCCACCCATGAGGATATCACCCGGGGTCTGTTCAATGGAGACAGTGGACGCGGGGGAACTTATTACTGGATGGGACTTCCACCCATGAGGATATCACCCGGGGTCTGTTCATTGGAGAGAGTGGACGCAGGGGAACTTAGCACTGGATGGGACTTCCACCTATGAGGATATCCCCCGGACCTGTTGCCTGGAGACAGTGGACACGGGGGAACTTAGCACTGGATGGGACTTCCACCCATGAGGATATCACCCAGGGTCTGTTCAATGGAGACAGTGGATGCAGGGGAACTTGGCACTGGAATGGGACTTCCAGCCACAAGGATATCCCTTGGGCCTGTTCCCTAGAGACAGTGAAAGCAGGGGATCTCGGCACTGGAATGGGACTTGCACCCACGAGGATATCCCCAGGTGCCTGTTACCCTGAGACAGTGGACGCAGGGAAACTTGGCACTGGAATGGGACTTCCAGCCACAAGGACATTTCCCGGGGTCTGCTCTCTGGAGACAGTGGATGCAGGGGAACTTGACACTGGATGGGACTTGCACCCACGAGGATATCCCCAGGTGCCTGTTACCCTGAGAAAGTGGACGCTGGGGAAGTTGGTGCTGGAATGGGACTAGCACCGACAAGGATATTCCCGGGCCTGTTCAATGGAGACAGTGGATGCAGGGGAACTTGGCATGGCAGTGAAAATGGACTTGCACCCACAAGGATATACCCTGGGTCCTGTTCCCTGAATACAGTGAACGCGGATGGACTTGGTGCCGGAGTGGGACTTGCACCCATGAGGATATCCCCCGGGCCTGTTCCCTGGAGACAGTGGATGCCGGGGAACTTAGCACTGGATGGGACTTCCTCCCTTGAGGATATCCCCCGGGCCTGTTCCTTGGAGACAGTGGACACGGGGGAACCTAGCACTGGATGGGACTTCCACCCATGAGGATATCACCTGGGGTCTGTTCAATGGAGAGAGTGGACGCGGGGGAACTTAGCACTGGATGGGACTTCCACCCATGAGGATATCCCCCGGACCTTTTCCCTGGAGACAGTGGACGCGGGGGAACTTAGCGCTGGATGGGACTTCCACCCATGAGGATATCACCCGGGCTCTGTTCAATGGAGAGAGTGGACGCGGGGGAACTTAGCACTGGATGGGACTTCCACCCATGAGGATATCCCCCGGACCTGTTCCCTGGAGACAGTGGACGCGGGGGAACTTAGCGCTGGATGGGACTTCCACCCATGAGGATATCACCCGGGGTCTGTACAATGGAGACAGTGGACGCGGGGGAACTTAGCACTGGATGGGACTTCCACCCATGAGGATATCACCCGGGGTCTATTCAATGGAGAGAGTGGACGCGGGGGAACATAGCACTGGATGGGACTTCCACCCATGAGGATATCACCCGGGGTCTGTTCAATGGAGACAGTGGACGCGGGGGAACTTAGCACTGGATGTGACTTCCACCCATGAGGATATCACTCGGGGTCTGTTCAATGGAGAGAGTGGACGCAGGGGAACTTAGCACTGGATGGGACTTCCACCCATGAGGATATCCCCCGGACCTGTTCCCTGGAGACAGTGGACGCGGGGGAACTTAGCACTGGATGGGACTTCCACCCATGAGGATATCACCCAGGGTCTGTTCAGTGGAGACAGTGGATGCAGGGGAACTCGGCACTGGAATGGGACTTGCACCCACGAGGATATCCCCAGGTGCCTGTTACCCTGAGACAGTGGACGCAGGGAAACTTGGCACTGGAATGGGACTTCCAGCCACAAGGACATCTCCCGGGGTCTGCTCTCTGGAGACAGTGGATGCTGGGGAACTTGACACTGGATGGGACTTGCACCCACGAGGATATCCCCAGGTGCCTGTTACCCTGAGAAAGTGGACGCAGGGGAAGTTGGTGCTGGAATGGGACTAGCACCGACAAGGATATCCCCGGGCCTGTTCAATGGAGACAGTGGATGCAGGGGAACTTGGCATGGCAGTGGAAATGGACTTGCACCCACAAGGATATACCCTGGGTCCTGTTCCCTGAATACAGTGAACGCGGATGGACTTGGTGCCGGAGTGGGACTTGCACCCATGAGGATATCCCCTGGGCCTGTTCCCTGGAGACAGTGGACGCGGGGGAACGTAGCACTGGATGGGACTTCCACCCTTGAGGATATCCCCCGGGCCTGTTCCTTGGAGACAGTGGACACGGGGGAACCTAGCACTGGATGGGACTTCCACCCATGAGGATATCCCCCGGACCGAGACAGTGGACGCGGGGGAACTTAGCGCTGGATGGGACTTCCACCCATGAGGATATCACCCGGGGTCTGTACAATGGAGACAGTGGACGCGGGGGAACTTAGCACTGGATGGGACTTCCACCCATGAGGATATCCCCCGGACCTGTTCCCTGGAGACAGTGGACGCGGGGGAACTTAGCATTGGATGGGACTTCCACCCATGAGGATATCACCCGGGGTCTGTTCAATGGAGACAGTGGACGCGGGGGAACTTAGCACTGGATGGGACTTCCACCCATGAGGATATCACCTGGGGTCTGTTCAATGGAGAGAGTGGACGCGGGGTAACTTAGCACTGGATGGGACTTCCACCCATGAGGATATCACCCAGGGTCTTTTCAATGGAGACAGTGGACGTGGGGGAACTTAGCACTGGATGGGACTTCCACCCATGAGGATATCACCCGGGGTCTGTTCAATGGAGACAGTGGACGCGGGGGAACTTAGCACTGGATGGGACTTCCACCCATGAGGATATCACCCGGGGTCTGTTCAATGGAGACAGTGGACGCGGGGGAACTTAGCACTGGATGGGACTTCCACCCATGAGGATATCACCCGGGGTCTATTCAATGGAGAGAGTGGACGCGGGGGAACTTAGCACTGGATGGGACTTCCACCCATGAGGATATCACCCGGACCTGTTCCCTGGAGACAGTGGACACGGGGGAACTTAGCACTGGATGGGACTTCAACCCATGAGGATATCACCCAGGGTCTGTTCAATGGAGACAGTGGATGCAGGGGAACTTGGCACTGGAATGGGACTTCCAGCCACAAGGATATCCCTTGGGCCTGTTCCCTGGAGACAGTGGACGCGGGGGAACGTAGCACTGGATGGGACTTCCACCCTTGAGGATATCCCCCGGGCCTGTTCCTTGGAGACAGTGGACACGGGGGAACCTAGCACTGGATGGGACTTCCACCCATGAGGATATCACCTGGGGTCTGTTCAATGGAGAGAGTGGACGCGGGGGAACTTAGCACTGGATGGGACTTCCACCCATGAGGATCTCCCCCGGACCGAGACAGTGGACGCGGGGGAACTTAGCGCTGGATGGGACTTCCACCCATGAGGATATCACCCGGGGTCTGTACAATGGAGACTGTGGACGCGGGGGAACTTAGCACTGGATGGGACTTCCACCCATGAGGATATCCCCCGGACCTGTTCCCTGGAGACAGTGGACGCGGGGGAACTTAGCACTGGATGGGACTTCCACCCATGAGGATATCACCCGGGGTCTGTTCAATGGAGACAGTGGACGCGGGGGAACTTAGCACTGGATGGGACTTCCACCCATGAGGATATCACCTGGGGTCTATTCAATGGAGAGAGTGGACGCGGGGGAATTAGCACTGGATGGGACTTCCACCCATGAGGATATCACCCAGGGTCTGTTCAATGGAGACAGTGGACGTGGGGGAACTTAGCACTGGATGGGACTTCCACCCATGAGGATATCACCCGGGGTCTGTTCAATGGAGAGAGTGGACGCGGGGGAACTTAGCACTGGATGGGACTTCCACCCATGAGGATATCCCCCGGACCTGTTCCCTGGAGACAGTGGACGCGGGGGAACTTAGCACTGGATGGGACTTCCACCCATGAGGATATCACCCGGGGTCTGTTCAATGGAGACAGTGGACGCGGGGGAACATAGCACTGGATGGGACTTCCACCCATGAGGATATCACCCGGGGTCTATTCAATGGAGAGAGTGGACGCGGGGGAACTTAGCACTGGATGGGACTTCCACCCATGAGGATATCACCCGGGGTCTGTTCAATGGAGACAGTGGACGCGGGGGAACTTAGCACTGGATGGGACTTCCACCCATGAGGATATCACCCGGGGTCTGTTCAATGGAGAGAGTGGACGCAGGGGAACTTAGCACTGGATGGGACTTCCACCCATGAGGATATCCCCCGGACCTGTTCCCTGGAGACAGTGGACGCAGGGGAACTTAGCACTGGATGGGAATTCCACCCATGAGGATATCACCCAGGGTCTGTTCAATGGAGACAGTGGATGCAGGGGAACTTGGCACTGGAATGGGACTTCCAGCCACAAGGATATCCCTTGGGTCTGTTCCCTAGAGACAGTGAAAGCAGGGGATCTCGGCACTGGAATGGGACTTGCACCCACGAGGATATCCCCAGGTGCCTGTTACCCTGAGACAGTGGACGCAGGGAAACTTGGCACTGGAATGGGACTTCCAGCCACAAGGATATCTCCCGGCGTCTGCTCTCTGGAGACAGTGGATGCAGGGGAACTTGACACTGGATGGGACTTGCACCCACGAGGATATCCCCAGGTGCCTGTTACCCTGAGAAAGTGGACGCAGGGGAAGTTGGTGCTGGAATGGGACTAGCACCGACAAGGATATCCCCGGGCCTGTTGAATGGAGACAGTGGATGCAGGGGAACTTGGCATGGCAGTGGAAATGGACTTGCACCCACAAGGATATACCCTGGGTCCTGTTCCCTGGATACAGTGAACGCGGATGGACTTGGTGCCGGAGTGGGACTTGCACCCATGAGGATATCCCCCGGGCCTGTTCCCTGGAGACAGTGGACGCGGGGGAACTTAGCACTGGATGGGACTTCCACCCGTGAGGATATCCCCCGGGCCTGTTCCTTGGAGACAGTGGACACGGGGGAACCTAGCACTGGATGGGACTTCCACCCATGAGGATATCACCTGGGGTCTGTTCAATGGAGAGAGTGGACGCGGGGGAACTCAGCACTGGATGGGACTTCCACCCATGAGGATATCCCCCGGACCTGTTCCCTGGAGACAGTGGACGCGGGGGAACTTAGCGCTGGATGGGACTTCCACCCATGAGGATATCACCCGGGGTCTGTACAATGGAGACAGTGGACGCGGGGGAACTTAGCACTGGATGGGACTTCCACCCATGAGGATATCACCCGGGGTCTGTTCACTGGAGAGAGTGGACGCGGGGTAACTTAGCACTGGATGGGACTTCCACCCATGAGGATATCCCCCGGACTTGTTCCCTGGAGACAGTGGACGCGGGGGAACTTAGCACTGGATGGGACTTCCACCCATGAGGATATCACCCGGGGTCTGTTCAATGGAGACAGTGGACGCGGGGGAACTTAGCACTGGATGGGACTTCCACCCATGAGGATATCACCCGGGGTCTGTTCAATGGAGAGAGTGGACGCGGGGGAACTTAGCACTGGATGGGACTTCCACCCATGAGGATATCACCCGGGGTCTGTTCAATGGAGACAGTAGACGCGGGGGAACTTAGCACTGGATGGGACTTCCACCCATGAGGATATCACCCGGGGTCTGTTCAATGGAGAGAGTGGACGCGGGGGAACTTAGCACTGGATGGGACTTCCACCCATGAGGATATCCCCCGGACCTGTTCCCTGGAGACAGTGGACGCGGGGGAACTTAGCACTGGATGGGACTTCCACCCATGAGGATATCACCCAGGGTCTGTTCAATGGAGACAGTGGACGCAGGGGAACTTGGCACTGGAATGGGACTTCCAGCCACAAGGATATCCCTTGGGCCTGTTCCCTAGAGACAGTGAAAGCAGGGGATCTCGGCACTGGAATGGGACTTGCACCCACGAGGATATCCCCGGATGCCTGTTACCCTGAGACAGTGGACGCAGGGAAACTTGGCACTGGAATGGGACTTCCAGCCACAAGGATATCCCCAGGTGCCTGTTACCCTGAGAAAGTGGACGCAGGGGAACTTGGTGCTGGAATGGGACTAGCACCGACAAGGAAATCCCGGGCCTGTTCAATGGAGACAGTGGATGCAGGGGAACTTGACATGGCAGTGGAAATGGACTTGCAACCACAAGGATATACCCTGGGTCCTGTTCCCTGGATACAGTGAACGCGGATGGAATTGGTGCCGGAGTGGGACTTGCACCCACAAGGATATCCCCCGGGGCCGTTTACCTGGAGACAGTGGATGCAGGGGGACTTGGCACTGGAGTGGGACTTGCACCCACAAGGATAGCCCCCGGGGCCTTTTACCTGGAGGCAGTGGACGCAGGGGGACTTGGCACTGGAGTGGGACTTGCACCCACAAGGATATCCCCCGGGGCCATTTACCTGGAGACAGTGGACGCAGGGGGACTTGGCACTGGAGTGGGACTTGCACCCACAAGGATAGCCCCCGGGGCCTTTTACCTGGAGACAGTGGACGCAGGGGGACTTGGCACTGGAGTGGGACTTGCACCCACAAGGATATCCCCTGGGGCCTTTTACCTGGAGACAGTGGACGCAGGGGTACTTGGCACTGGAGTGGGACTTGCACCCACAAGGATATACCCTGGGTCCTGTTACCTGGATACAGTGAACACGGATGGACTTGGTGCCGGACTGGGATTTGCACCCACAAGGATATCCCCCGGGGCCGTTTACCTGGAGACAGTGGATGCAGGGGGACCTGGCACTGGAGTGGGACTTGCACCCACAAGGATAGCCCCCGGGGCCTTTTACCTGGAGACAGTGGACGCAGGGGGACTTGGCACTGGAGTGGGACTTGCACCCACAAGGATATCCCCCGGGGCCATTTACCTGGAGACAGTGGACGCAGGGGGACTTGGCACTGGAGTGGGACTTGCACCCACAAGGAGTGGACGCAGGGGGACTTGGCACTGGAGTGGGACTTGCACCCACAAGGATATCCCCCGGGGCCGTTTACCTGGAGACAGTGGACGCAGAGGGACTTGGCACTGGAGTGGGACTTGCACCCACAAGGATATCCCCCGGGGCTGTTTACCTGGAGATAGTGGACGCAGGGGGCCTTGGCACTGGAGTGGGACTTGCACCCACAAGGATAGCCCCCGGGGCCTTGTACCTGGAGACAGTGGACGTAGGGGGACTTGGCACTGGAGTGGGACTTGCAGCCACAAGGATATCCCCTGGGGCCTTTTACCTGGAGACAGTGGACGCAGGGGGACTTGGCACTGGAGTGGGACTTGCACCCACAAGGATATCCCCCGGGGTCTTTTACCTGGAGACAGTGGATGCAGGGGGACTTGGCACTGGAGTGGGACTTGCACCCACAAGGATATCCCCGGGGCCTTTTAGCTGGAGACAGTAGACGCAGGGGGACTTGGCACTGGAGTGGGCCTTGCACCCACAAGGATATCCCCTGGGTCCTTTTGCCTTGAGACAGTGGATGCAGGGGGACTTGGCACTGGAGTGGGCCTTGCACCCACAAGGATATCCCCCAGTGCCTTTTACCTGGAGACAGTGGACGCAGGGGGACTTGGCACTGGAGTGGGACTTGCACCCACAAGGATATCCCCCGGGCTGTTTACCTGGAGACAGAGGACGCAGGGGGACTTGGCACGGGAGTGGGACTTGCACCCACAAGGATATTCCCCGGTGCCTTTTACCTGGAGACAGTGGACCTAGGGGGACTTGGCACTGGAGTGGGACTTGCACCCACAAGGATATCCCCCGGGGCCATTTACCTGGAGACAGTGGACGCAGGGGGACTTGGCACTGGAGTGGGACTTGCACCCACAAGGATAGCCCCCGGGGCCTTTTACCTGGAGATAGTGGACGCAGGGGGACTTGGCACTGGAGTGGGACTTGCACCCACAAGGATATCCCCTGGGGCCTTTTACCTGGAGACAGTGGACGCAGGGGTACTTGGCACTGGAGTGGGACTTGCACCCACAAGGATATACCCTGGGTCCTGTTACCTGGATACAGTGAACACGGATGGACTTGGTGCCGGACTGGGATTTGCACCCACAAGGATATCCCCCGGGGCCGTTTACCTGGAGACAGTGGATGCAGGGGGACCTGGCACTGGAGTGGGACTTGCACCCACAAGGATAGCCCCCGGGGCCTTTTACCTGGAGACAGTGGACGCAGGGGGACTTGGCACTGGAGTGGGACTTGCACCCACAAGGATATCCCCCGGGGCCATTTACCTGGAGACAGTGGACGCAGGGGGACTTGGCACTGGAGTGGGACTTGCACCCACAAGGAGTGGACGCAGGGGGACTTGGCACTGGAGTGGGACTTGCACCCACAAGGATATCCCCCGGGGCCGTTTACCTGGAGACAGTGGACGCAGAGGGACTTGGCACTGGAGTGGGACTTGCACCCACAAGGATATCCCCCGGGGCCGTTTACCTGGAGATAGTGGACGCAGGGGGACTTGGCACTGGAGTGGGACTTGCACCCACAAGGATAGCCCCCGGGGCCTTGTACCTGGAGACAGTGGACGTAGGGGGACTTGGCACTGGAGTGGGACTTGCAGCCACAAGGATATCCCCTGGGGCCTTTTACCTGGAGACAGTGGACGCAGGGGGACTTGGCACTGGAGTGGGACTTGCACCCACAAGGATATCCCCCGGGGTCTTTTACCTGGAGACAGTGGATGCAGGGGGACTTGGCACTGGAGTGGGACTTGCACCCACAAGGATATCCCCGGGGCCTTTTAGCTGGAGACAGTAGACGCAGGGGGACTTGGCACTGGAGTGGGCCTTGCACCCACAAGGATATCCCCTGGGTCCTTTTGCCTTGAGACAGTGGATGCAGGGGGACTTGGCACTGGAGTGGGCCTTGCACCCACAAGGATATCCCCCAGTGCCTTTTACCTGGAGACAGTGGACGCAGGGGGACTTGGCACTAGAGTGGGACTTGCACCCACAAGGATATCCCCCGGGCTGTTTACCTGGAGACAGAGGACGCAGGGGGACTTGGCACGGGAGTGGGACTTGCACCCACAAGGATATTCCCCGGTGCCTTTTACCTGGAGACAGTGGACCTAGGGGGACTTGGCACTGGAGTGGGACTTGCACCCACAAGGATATCCCCTGGGGCCTTTTACCTGGAGACAGTGGACGCAGGGGGACTTGGCACTGGAGTGGGACTTGCACCCACAACGGTTTCCCTGGGGCCTTTTACCTGGAGACATTGGATGCAGGGGGACTTGGCACTGGAGTGGGCCTTGCACCCACAAGGATATCCCCTGGGGCCTTTTACCTGGAGACAGTGGATGCAGGGTGACTTTGCACTGGAGTGGGCCTTGCACCCACAAGGACATTCCCCGGTGCCTTTTACCTGGAGACAGTGGACGCAGGGGAATTTGGCACTGGAGTGGGACTTGCACCCACAAGGATACCCCCTGGTGCCTTTTACCTGGAGACAGTGGACGCAGGGGGACTTGGCACTGGAGTGGGAATTGCACCCACAAGGATATCCCCTGGGGCCTTTTACCTGGAGACAGTGGACGCAGGGGTACTTGGCACTGGAGTGGGACTTGCACCCACGAGCAGGGACGGCTTTAAGACTGGTGGTGCCCTGTGCGACAATGTTTGTCAGCGCCTCCCAATGACTAACTCTGCCACGGAATCCCTCACTAGCACCATTTAACAGTGCCCCTCAAGTCTCCATAACCACTGTGTCTCAGATTCATTTAGTTTTATAGTACCACTCATACCATGGTATGGTGTAAGAGCACTTTACAACACACTCACACACATTGTACAGAGACAATCATATGTGTGCAAATCAGTGTATAGGAACTGTTACATCAGACAGGACTAAAAGGTATAGTGTAGGATTGATGTCATTGATACTGGTAGGCAATATAGTTTAAGAGTGCTTATTCTAGAAAAGCACAAATTCGGAATTTAGAACATAACACCATCGTTAGGGGTTCTCTTTAATAATAAGAATTATTTCTACCCAAATGAACACTTTTGGCAGGATTAGGATAATGAAAGACTGGGCAAAAAAACATATAGCTCTAAAATATACCTTGCAGTTTGCATGCAGCTCTTTGATGACAGTTAATAGCTCAATGTGCTATATTAGGATTTAGACTTATAAACAACAAGTAACAAAAGGAGCTCTCTTACAGAAGCAGTAACCCACTGACCTATTTACATTATATGCACTTTGTTATCTGCATGGTACACGTTCTTAGCAGCAGGCATTTTAACCCTCTGTGCTACCCTTAGGATGAGTCAAAACTTCCACTAGACAAACCTTCAGTCTCTTTCCAGGAACACGATTAATTATCTTGACATTTTAATTGATGCCTGAATGGAACGCGGCAGCAGGTGCTTTTAAAATGATAATATAATTGCAAAAATGACGCCCCCACCCCAAATCAGAGCCCGGTGCGGTGGCACCGATCGCACCGCCCTATAACTAGTCCTGCTCTGAAGCCAGAAGGGACAACTTTACGAAAGCTGCCTCTCTGGGCTTATTCACAGGGTCTCTTTCAAGGTTCAGCCGGGTTCTCCAGGACAATGGTACCCGGGTTGTCATGTCCACACAGGTATGACTATGGCAACATGATTATGTAATGGCAATATGTGCAAAGAAGTAGTTAAGTAGTTGCATTAGAAGACGCCATCTAGTGAGCACACTGACTTCTTGCCCTCCCACACACAGGTTAAACATGCCACAAACACGCACATGTGAAACATGCTGCAAGTACTCACATGTGCAACATGCGTTACCTTATGTAGATTTGAAGCACACTGTCACTGAAGGTAATCCTGGTGCTGAGCAGCTGTTTGTCTAGCCAAACCTAGGGCCTCGTGGCACTACTCTAAAAGCCAGCGCTTCAGCTTCTTGCAGAATTCAAGGACAGAGGAGGAGGCTCTGACGTGTAGCAGCAGGTCGTTGCACGCCTTAGGAGTGACACAGGAGAAGGCTGCTTTTCCATATGCGTGGGATGCGTGCAGGTGTGCATACTGGCGCTATTGCTCCATGAGTCTGTCCCTACAGTGTGATATCAGTGCATGAACCACGTGTGTGACTTTTACATCACTGAAGAAACTTAGTGTTAAACTATGAAATCACTAATGTAAATGTGACATTGCTGGAGCGGCTTTTATTTGAAATATTTGTATACCCTCTCCATTTTGCATGTTTAGATTAATAAGATTAATTCAGTCAGTCAGAAAACTTTATTTCGGCTGTCAGCCACAAAAGTTCATACATCACAATACTTTAAAACAATAAATATGATAAAAAGATGCAACATTAAAAGTGTGGATAAAAAGGCATGTAAGCATACACTTAGACCAGAACAGCAATTTATCACTATGTTTAAAAGGAAATAGTACAGAGCTATACCTTACCGTGGTATTAAGCGTCTTCTAATTAACCACATTGAAAATAAGATTAATTAACTAATAGTAATCGTATTACCTGGTTTGCTGTGGAATTTAACCAACCTTACTAACATAAAGAATACACGTGGGAATTGCATTTGCATGGCCTAATTAATAAGTGAACTAAACAGTGTACGCATATTGATCATAGATAAATAGAGTATTACATGTTATATGTTGCTTCCGTGATGTATTTGGAATTTGTGCTTTAATAATGTGAGTATAACCCGCAATGAGTGTTGCTTCTGCTAGATAAATACACACACATATGGGTATTAGCGAGGGGATAACATTTTATTAGTCATTTCTATGTATTAATTACGTTTTTATGTCTTTTTGCTTAAGTTGTCCATTATGGCCTGCCTAAAGATGGCCGACTTTGGTACCTAACCCGACTGCCAACCCTGAACAAGGCTTGGGTAAAGTGCACATGCGTCGCCGCTAGCAACAGTGGCCTCTACGCGACCCTAACTTGACCGTGCTCTACAAGGACGCTCTGGGCTGCCAGCCAGATGCCCGAAAGAAACAATAAAAGACACTTTTTGTCCACGGAAATAAGAACTACATCTAAAAGATACATTCTCCGTATGGGAAAGTGGTGGAACGGATTTCATTGACCAATCAGAGACATTCTAAAATATTACTCGTTACTTTTGGAATGTAATTTTACTATAAAAGGCCATAGAATAGAGAGGTAAAGAGCTTGAGCTTCGTGATTTCGATTTCCTGACGTTATGCTGACGGAGAGGACGGTGACACCAGGACAGCTGTTTCCAGAGACTCTGACACATTGAACTGATGACCAAGTGTAGGAGAGTAGGGTCTGCTATCCTATGGTCACCCCAAATTTTTGCTTTTTGCTTCACTGGTTTTTGACATATTGAGGCTGTGGGCCTGCCAATCAGACCCCCAGCCTGCTGTTCTCTCTACTAAATTTACACTATGCACCCTAGGTGCATAACCAATTGGAAGTGGATCACCCTGTGAGCCCCTGTACCAGTGTACACTAGGTACCCAGGACATTGCTGTATCTAAGGCCTGCCAGGGGCTGCAGCATGTATTATGCCACCCCAGGCCTGGCCTAACAAATTTGACACAACTGGCTGATCACTCAGCTGGGGTAAGTTGGTGTAACCACCTCTTACTTAGGTGTAGTATACCTATACCTAACCTTAAATGGGAAACATGTTAACCTATAAGTCACTCCTATGGCAGGCCTTAACAATCCTGAAGGCAGAGTGCTTGGTTCCATGTGAGATGATGCTCTGGCATGAGCTGAGCCTGTCTGCAGTGGTCGGAACCACTTCCTTCTACTGTTTCCAGATATCGTCATACCATATACTCTTAAGTGCATTATGAACCTCGCGGTTAAATGCTATCTTTGGTTTGGCTTTATCAAAACATGTCGAGTAAGGTGTCATACGAATTGGAATACTAACCCCTCGCCAATTCTGGCGACGGGGTTAGCATTCCACCCTTCTAGAGGGACACGACATGTACAGTACCTGAAACCCGGGTAAAATCAGACATAGCCTCAGCTCCACAAAATGGATGCTGCCACCACAGACACAAGTCTGCCCTCCTGCTGCTGGGAGTCCTTCCAGCTTGGGAGGTGTGGATAAAGGGTTTCCTGCCAGGGGAGGTGCGTGCACCACCCCAGACAGGATTTTGTGTATTGGTCAGGTAGGGCTTGAAAGGAACCAGACATGCCTGAGGCTCACAAGGAGCCTCGGTGCATATGCCAGTTCAAACCGGTCCTGGGGCACACCAGCCCTGGACCTGGGGCGAGCTGGACAAAGGATTGGGGGTGTAACCACCCCCCTTCCTGGTCCCACCCATAGGGAGGGACCTAGCAGGTAGTCCGGCCCCTAGAATCCGAATAAAGGTAGGAGCTGTGTCCTAAGACTTCAGACATCCTGGAATCAACTTGAAACTAAGAAGAAGACGGGAACTTCGACATTCTGCTGCACAGAAGACTGAAGGAAATCTCCCCTGTGGTCAGGGAGTGACCACCTTGCTAACGCAAGCACCATCCAGCGAATCAACGTCTGCTTTGCCGCCGCCTCCCGCCGGAGCCCGAGCCCAGAGACTGACAAGACCTGGACCTCCAGACCTCTCACCGCCCGATCCACAGTCCCTGAAAAAGAGAGACACGTGGAGGCACCGAGACACGTGGAGCCAGCCATCTTGAAACGACCACGACAAGCTGCAAGTGCAACAACCGAGGCTCCCTCCAAATTGTGCTTTGGGATCTGAAAAGCCCAACACTCGAGCAGCATCTGCACCAAAGGTGAGCCCTCCAGCATCTCCACGTTCTGCGTGGGGCCCTTCTGCATTTTGCCACTCGACGCGCCTAACCGGTTGCTGGCCCGCTGGCTAGTGGCCATCTTGGCGACGAACTTCAAGAAATACACCGCTGGTCTGGTTGCTCCAGACTGGCCCTTGCTCCCCTCCAAAGGAGCAGTCCTTCTGACCTTGCTGGTCAGAACCATCAGCTTATTTCGTTTTCCACAACAATTGCTTTTGCCAAGGCTTGTTTGCTTCGATCAAGTCGCCGACAGCGAGAGCCTGCGTGGGACAGCTCGAGAACCGACTCCTGGACGTCGTCGACCTTCAGGGACCACGTGGCTGCAGAGACAAGCTGCACCTTTCTTCCTGTTTGCACCCGACATCGCCTGGTACCCACCTGGTGCCACGCTGGTCACTGGCTAGTGACTGTGAACACTGTCCCCTCTGCTTACAGGTCTTCTACAACTCCGATCCACTCTTGGATCCACCGCATCCCTTCCGGACCGACCGCCTGCAGCATCTTTGTCCACAGGCTCCACGGAACAGATAGAAGAAACCCGACGCACTTCGACACCTATTCACCCGCTTCCTGTGGGTGAGGTAAAGCTGGCACTCCGGTGCCCAAGTGTAGAGTATCATCTCTAGTGTCCGTGTTTCCAATCTTGAGTCCCTAGTCCATCCGGAAGATCCTTTTTGCAGTAACTTTGTACTTTTTACGCACCCATTGAAAACCCATGGGAGCTCGCGTGTGACTCTTTGCTCTGCACACGCGACCCGTGGACCTCCTGGTCACTAACTAAAGTTAGCTCCTTGTAGGCCCAGCGATTCTAGAGGCCCTAGGCCTTTTCCCTTTTCTGTTCGTGGTACTTATACCACTATTTTAGTATATGGTTTGAGCGGCCACCAGGGCCTATCCATATAAAGTGCAACTTCTGTGTATTCTACTGTAATCTTGTTTGACGATTTGTGCTCCTGTGCTCATAAAGAGACTAGGGGTTACTTTGAGAAATAAATACATATATATTTTGAATATATATCTGTGTGGTGTCCTTTCATTGGTATAAAGGGGGGTTACATTTGGTAAAACAGCCTGCTTAACACGCTTCACGAGTTTAGCCTCAGAGACTGCTTAGCCTACGCTACCACTAGGGCAGCTAGTCCGAAAAGGTTGACTTACAACCACACCATAAGGGTTGCTTGGTATGGTACAAGGTGGTCACTTTAACTAGTGAACATCATATACCAGGCCAACTTCTCACATTGGTGAGCAGCGGTTGGATTTGAGCTTGCTGTGTTTTACCATTGTAATCTCTTGGTTACCAATTGAAAGATCACATAGGTACTTATAGGTACATATAAAACAAGATTAGATATACATAAGTTCTACTGAACTTAGTTGTTGTAGAGCAAAGGGAGTAGCACACCCTGACTACAACTACTAGATAGGTTTAGTAGGTAAACCCAAGTGTAGGTAGATTGCAACACATCCACCCACACTTAAGAGCAATGGCTGGGGCAGAGGGGTCCACTGTACCCATCTCTGTTGAGAGTGACCCCCAGAGGGCACCATCCATCTTTGCTACCCTTAATCAAAATGAGCTCAGGCAGTTGGCAAATATCAGGGGCCTTAAACAGCCCAAGAATCCTACTTCTGCTGAACTCAGGGAGCTTTTACAGGCTGATGAAGATCAGAAAGCTCTCAGGAAAGCCTCCCAGTTAGGCCCCTTAGAGTCAGGAACAGGAGGCCCCCCTTCTGAAGATGCCACTGAAGTACCCCTTTCCAATAGCCATCCCTTAGATGAGAATCAAACTACAGAGGAGTAAAGTGGTGGGGATACAGAAGTGAGTGAGGATGAAGGGAGAACTAGCCCAGTGCCAAGTGTTATACGTGGCCCAGCTAACTTAAGGCTACTGGGGACTGACAATGGGATCATCCCATTGGATCTCCCTAGTGGACTTAACCAGGGGTCTGGGAGGCAAAGGAATCGCTCAGGTGACTCTAATGCTTCTCATGCCGCTAGAGGCTCTCAAGGTCACTCCAGGAGAAGGATGACCACCCCTCAGAGGAGGGAACATGAGGCCAGAATGCAGGAAGCCCAGTTGAGGATCAGGAAGCAGGAGCTAGAGGTAGCCCTGATGGAAGAGAAACTGAACAAAGCTAGGCAACCTAAAGAGAGTGGGTCTATACCCACTGGTAGCAGCATTGTCCCTAAGGACAAAGATAGGGTCTTTGATAATAGGAACCTGTCTAAGGTTGTGCCCCCCTACAAAAGTGGGGGTGACATCCACAAATGGATGACTGCTCTTGAGAGAGCCTGCAAAGTGCAGCAGGTTCCTGAAGACCAGTGGGCAGCAATCCACTGGCTCTCCTTTGAAGGAAGAGGCAGAGACAGACTCCTCTCTGTTAGGGAGGAGGATGTCAGAAATTACAGAGCCCTGAAGAGTGTCCTAGTTGATGGGTTAGGCTTAACCACTGAACAGTACAGGTTAATGTTCAGAGACACCCAGAAGACACAGACTCGGGACTGGTCTGAATACATTGAATGTGCCACTAAGGCTTTGGAGGGTTGGTTGCTGGGGAGTAAGGTATCTGATTATACAGGATTGTACAATTTGATGATGAGAGAACAGATTTTAAATAACTGTCAAAACCAGCAACTGCATCAACACTTGGTTGACTCTGATCTGACCTCTCCCCAAGAATTGGGAAAGAAGGCAGACAAATGGGTCAGAACCAGGGTTAAGCAAAAGAACCAGAACCAGGGCCAAGGGGGTGATCAGAAGAAAACAGACCAAAAGGGTGGAGATCAGAAATCTAAAGACCAGAAGTCTTCAACAGGGCCCCAAACTACTGCTAAGGAGGGTGGGTCCCAACAACAATCCAAGGGAAAGAAGAAAGAAGGTCAAAAGAAACCCTGGTGCAATCATTGCAAGAATACAACTCACTGGACTAGTGATTGTAAGAAGGGTGGAGCCCCCAACACTGTTGCCCCTAAGGCACCTGCTCCCAGTACTACTGTTAGCAGTGTTGGTCCCCAGACAAAGGGTGTAGTGGGAATCACTATGGGAACTGAAGGAGATTCTGACTTAGACAGAACCCTGACACAGGCAGTCTTGATCTGTGATGGGGACATTGATTTGTCCCTGACTGTGAGCCCCAGTAACCTGGGCAAGTACAGACAGACTCCTTTAATTAACGAAAAAGTGGCTCAAGCCTACAGGGACACATGTGCCAGTGTCACTATGGTGACACCAGGCTTTGTGGACCCTGGACAGTACATACCAGGTGAGAACTACCTGGTGACCAATGCCAGCAATGCCACTACTTCACATAGTGTGGCAGTTGTTAACTTCTCATGGGGAGGGGTAACTGGCCTCAAAAGGGTTGTGGTTAGTGCAGACCTCCCAGTAGAATGTTTGTTGGGCAATGACCTAGAGAGTTCTCTATGGTCAGAAGTGGAGTACAGGACTCATGCAGAGATGTTAGGTATATCATCACATGTCCTTGCTGTGACCAGGTCACAGGCCAAAAAGTGCCTCACTGAACCTCAGGTCTTGGATCCTGGAACAATGGACCAAGCCCCTACCAAGAAGAAGAACAGGAGGGTCAAGGCTGTGCCTTCCCCCCTGCCTCAGAGTGATGATCAACCTTCCCAGGAAGCTGATCTAGAGAACCCTGAAGGAACTGTCCCTGAAGAGCTTGAACCTGATCAGGTTGAGTTTCTGGGGACAGGGGGACCTTCAAGGGCTGACTTGAGGCAGGCTCAGTTATCCTGTCCCTCTCTTGAACCCCTCAGACAGCCGGCTGCTGCTGAGGCTGCTGGGAATGCTCAAGGTACCCATAAAGTGTATTGGGATGAAGGGCTCCTTTATTCAGAGGCTAGAGACCCCAAGCCTGGTGCAACCAGGAGGTTGGTTATACCTCTGCAATTTAGGGGCTTCCTTCTTACCTTGGCCCATGATATTCCTTTAGCAGGACACTTAGGCCAGAACAAGACTTGGGACAGGCTTGTCCCTCACTTTCACTGGCCTCACATGAATGAAGATACAAAGGAGTTTTGTCGCTCCTGTGTGACCTGCCAAGCCAGTGGCAAATCAGGTGGCACAACAAAGGCCCCCCTAATACCACTACCTGTGGTGGGGGTCCCCTTTGAAAGAGTGGGAATAGATATAGTAAGTCCCATGGATCCTCCCACTGCATCTGGGCACAGATTTATACTGGTGGTAGTGGATCATGCCACCAGGTATCCAGAGGCAATTCCCCTTAGGACCACTACAGCACCTGTTGTGGCCAGGGCCCTGCTGGGAGTATTCTCCAGAGTGGGGTTTCCTAAGGAGGTAGTTTCTGACAGAGGTACCAACTTCATGTCAGGATACTTGACATCTATGTGGAAGGAATGTGGTGTCAACTACAAGTTCACCACCCCTTATCACCCACAATGCAATGGGCTTGTTGAGAGATTCAACAAGACCCTAAAGGGTATGATCAAAGGATTACCTGAAAAGCTTAGGCGAAGATGGGACATCCTTCTACCCTGCCTTCTGTTTGCTTACAGAGAGGTCCCACAAAAGGGGGTTGGCTACAGCCCCTTTGAATTGTTGTTTGGGCACCCTGTGAGAGGCCCACTGTGTTTAGTGAAGGAAGGATGGGAGTTACCTCTCAAAAAGCCTAAACAAGACATAGTGGACTATGTACTTGGTCTCCGCTCCAGGATGGCTGAGTATATGGAGAAGGCATCCAAAAACCTTGAGGCAAGCCAGGCCTTACAGAAAGCTTGGCATTACCAAAAGGCTGTCTTGGTTGAGTTTCAGCCAGGACAGAAGGTATGGGTGTTGGAGCCAGTGGCCCCAGCAGCACTCCAAGACAGATGGTCTGGACCCCATACAATCCTGGAAAAGAAGGGAGAGGTCACCTACTTGGTGGACCTAGGAACTCCCAGGAGTCCCCACAGGGTACTCCATGTTAACAGGTTAAAAGCATATGTTGACAGGGCAGACATGGGCTTGCTCATGGCTACAGATGAGGGACAGGAGGAAGAGAGTGACCCTCTCCCAGACCTGTTGTCTCAGAACCCTGAAGATGGCTCAGTTGAAGGAGTGACCCTTGGAGGCAACCTCACTGCCCATCAGCAGACTGAATGTAGAAAAGTTCTACAATCATTTCAACATCTGTTTTCCCTAATACCTAGCCAAACTGACTGGTGTACCCATGTGGTGGACACTGGTGACAGTCTGCCTGTAAAAAACAAGCTTTACAGACAACCTGACCACGTCAGGGACTGTATAAAGGCTGAGGTACACAAAATGCTGGAATTGGGTGTCATTGAACCCTCAGAGAGCCCCTGGGCTAGCCCAGTGGTTCTGGTCCCCAAACCTCACACCAAAGATGGCAAGAGAGAAATGAGGTTCTGTGTGGATTACAGAGGACTCAATGCTGTCACCAGGACAGATGCACATCCTATTCCAAGGGCAGATGAGCTCATAGACAAACTAGCTTCTGCTAAGTTTTTGAGCACATTTGACTTGACAGCTGGCTATTGGCAAATCAGATTAGCTGAGGAGTCTAAGGCCAAAACAGCATTCTCAACCCCAGGTGGGCACTACCAATTTGTGGTAATGCCCTTTGGTCTGAAGAATGCACCTGCCACCTTCCAAAGGTTGGTGAATCAAGTCCTTACTGGGTTGGATGACTTTTGCGCAGCATATCTGGATGACATTGCTGTCTTTAGCTCCACCTGGGAGGATCACCTGATCCACCTGAAGAAGGCTCTTGAGGCTCTGCAAAGGGCAGGCCTCACTATCAAGGCCACTAAGTGCCAGATAGGGCAGAGTAAGGTTGTGTATTTGGGCCACCTTGTAGGTGGAGGCCAAGTTCAACCACTGGAGAGTAAGATACAATCCATCAAGGACTGGTCCCCTCCAACCACCCAGACTCAAGTTCGAGCTTTCTTGGGCTTGACTGGGTACTACAGGAAGTTTGTTAAGAACTATGGGTCCATTGTGACACCTCTTAATGATCTGACATCCAAGAAGATGCCCAAAAAGGTTCAGTGGACAGTAAGCTGTCAAAAGGCATTTGATGACCTGAAGGAGGCTCTGCACCTATCCTGAAAAGTCCTGACTACTCCAAAGAGTTTATTGTCCAAACAGATGCTTCTGAGTTGGGTGTGGGAGCTGTGCTGTCACAACTTAATGTAGATGGTCAAGACCAACCCATTGCTTTTATTAGCAGAAGGTTGACCCCCAGAGAGAAGAATTGGTCAGCTATTGAGAGGGAGGCCTTTGCTGTGGTGTGGGCCCTGAAGAAGCTGAGGCCATACTTGTTTGGCACTCACTTCAAGATTCAGACCGACCATAAGCCCCTCTTGTGGCTAAATCAGATGAAGGGTGAAAACCCCAAACTGCTTAGGTGGTCCATTTCCCTACAGGGGATGGACTTTACAGTGGAGCACCGGCCAGGTACTGACCATGGGAATGCAGATGGTCTCTCCAGGTACTTCCACTTAGGACATGAAGACGAGACTGGTCAAGGCTAGTTTAATGTCCCTACGTTTGGGGGGGGGTTGTGTAGGAGAGTAGGGTCTGCTATCCTGTGGTCACCCCAAATTTTTGCTTTTTGCTTCACTGGTTTTTGACATATTGAGGCTGTGGGCCTGCCAATCAGACCCCCAGCCTGCTGTTCTCTCTACTAAATTTACACTATGCACCCTAGGTGCATAACCAATTGGAAGTGGATCACCCTGTGAGCCCCTGTACCAGTGTACACTAGGTACCCAGGGCATTGGTGTATCTAAGGCCTGCAAGGGGCTGCAGCATGTATTATGCCACCCCAGGCCTGGTCTAACAAATTTGACACAACTGGCTGATCACTCAGCTGGGGTAAGTTGGTGTAACCACCTCTTACTTAGGTGTAGTATACCTATACCTAACCTTAAATGGGACACATGTTAACCTATAAGTCACTCCTATGGCAGGCCTTAACAATCCTGAAGGCAGAGTGCTTGGTTCCATGTGAGATGGTGCTCTGGCATGAGCTGAGCCTGTCTGCAGTGGTCCGAACCACTTCCTTCTACTGTTTCCAGATATCGTCATACCATATACTCTTAAGTGCATTATGAACCTCGCGGTTAAATGCTATCTTTGGTTTGGCTTTATCAAAACATGTCGCGTAAGGTGTCATACGAATTGGAATACTAACCCCTCGCCAATTCTGGCGACGGGGTTAGCATTCCACCCTTCTAGAGGGAAATGAGATGTACTGTACCTGAAACCCGGGTAAAATCAGACATAGCCTCAGCTCCACAAAATGGATGCTGCTACCACAGACACAAGTCTGCCCTCCTGCTGCTGGGAGTCCTTCCAGCTTGGGAGGTGTGGACAAAGGGTTTCCAGCCAGGGGAGGTGCGTGCACCACCCCAGACAGGATTTTGTGTATTGGTCAGGTAGGGCTTGAAAGGAACCAGACATGCCTGAGGCTCACAAGGAGCCTCGGTGCATATGCCAGTTCAAACCGGTCCTGGGGCACACCAGCCCTGGACCTGGGGCGAGCTGGACAAAGGATTGGGGGTGTAACCACCCCCCTTCCTGGTCCCACCCATAGGGAGGGACCTAGCAGGTAGTCCGGCCCCTAGAATCCGAATAAAGGTAGGAGCTGTGTCCTAAGACTTCAGACATCCTGGAATCAACTTGAAACTAAGAAGAAGACGGGAACTTCGACATTCTGCTGCACAGAAGACTGAAGGAAATCTCCCCTGTGGTCAGGGAGTGACCACCTTGCTAACGCAAGCACCATCCAGCGAATCAACGTCTGCTTTGCCGCCGCCTCCCGCCGGAGCCCGAGCCCAGAGACTGACAAGACCTGGACCTCCAGACCTCTCACCGCCCGATCCACAGTCCCTGAAAAAGAGAGACCCGTGGAGGCACCGAGACACGTGGAGCCAGCCATCTTGAAACAACCACGACAAGCTGCAAGTGCAACAACCGAGGCTCCCTCCAAGTTGTGCTTTGGGATCTGAGAAGCCCAACACTCGAGCAGCATCTGCACCAAAGGTGAGCCCTCCAGCATCTCCACGATCTGCGTGGGGCCCTTCTGCATTTTGCCACTCGACGCGCCTAACCGGTTGCTAGCCCGCTGGCTAGTGGCCATCTTGGCGACGAACTTCAAGAAATACACTGCTGGTCTGGTTGCTCCACACTGGCCCTTGCTCCCCTCCAAAGGAGCAGTCCCTCTGACGTTGCTGGTCAGAACCATCAGCTTATTTTGTTTTCCACAATAATTGCTTTTGCCAAGGCTTGTTTGCTTCGATCAAGTCACCGACACCGCCGACAGCGAGAGCCTGCGTGGGACAGCTCGTGAACCGACTCCTGGACGTCGTCGACCTTCAGGGACCACGTGGCTGCAGAGACAAGCTGCACCTTTCTTCCTGTTTGCACCCGACATCGCCTGGTACCCACCTGGTGCCACGCTGGTCACTGGCTAGTGACTGTGAACACTGTCCCCTCTGCTTACAGGTCTTCTACAACTCCGATCCACTCTTGGATCCACCGCATCCCTTCCGGACCGACCGCCTGCAGCATCTTTGTCCACAGGCTCCACGGAACAGATAGAAGAAACCCGACGCACTTCGACACCTATGCACCCGCTTCCTGTGGGTGAGGTAAAGCTGGCACTCCGGTGCCCAAGTGTAGAGTATCATCTCTAGTGTCTGTGTTTCCAATCTTGAGTCCCTAGTCCATCCGGAAGATCCTTTTTGCAGTAACTTTGTACTTTTTACGCACCCATTGAAAACCTATGGGAGCTCGCGTGTGACTCTTTGCTCTGCACACGCGACCCGTGGACCTCCTGGTCACTAACTAAAGTTAGCTCCTTGTAGGCCCAGCGATTCTAGAGGCCCTAGGCCTTTTCCCTTTTCTGTTCGTGGTACTTATACCACTATTTTAGTATATGGTTTGAGCGGCCACCAGGGCCTATCCATATAAAGTGCAACTTCTGTGTATTCTACTGTAATCTTGTTTGACGATTTGTGCTCCTGTGCTCATAAAGAGACTAGGGGTTACTTTGAGAAATAAATACATATATATTTTGAATATATATCTGTGTGGTGTCCTTTCATTGGTATAAAGGGGGGTTACATTTGGTAAAACAGCCTGCTTAACACGCTTCACGAGTTTAGCCTCAGAGACTGCTTAGCCTACGCTACCACTAGGGCAGCTAGTCCGAAAAGGTTGACTTACAACCACACCATAAGGGTTGCTTGGCATGGTACAAGGTGGTCACTTTAACTAGTGAACATCATATACCAGGCCAACTTCTCACATTGGTGAGCAGCGGTTGGATTTGAGCTTGCTGTGTTTTACCATTGTAATCTCTTGGTTACCAATTGAAAGATCACATAGGTACCTATAGGTACATATAAAACAAGATTAGATATACATAAGTTCTACTGAACTTAGTTGTTGTAGAGCAAAGGGAGTAGCACACCCTGACTACAACTACTAGATAGGTTTAGTAGGTAAACCCAAGTGTAGGTAGATTGCAACACATCCACCCACACTTAAGAGCAATGGCTGGGGCAGAGGGGTCCACTGTACCCATCTCTGTTGAGAGTGACCCCCAGAGGGCACCATCCATCTTTGCTACCCTTAATCAAAATGAGCTCAGGCAGTTGGCAAATATCAGGGGCCTTAAACAGCCCAAGAATCCTACTTCTGCTGAACTCAGGGAGCTTTTACAGGCTGATGAAGATCAGAAAGCTCTCAGGAAAGCCTCCCAGTTAGGCCCCTTAGGGTCAGGAACAGGAGGCCCCCCTTCTGAAGATGCCACTGAAGTACCCCTTTCCAATAGCCATCCCTTAGGTGAGAATCATACTACAGAGGAGGAAAGTGGTGGGGATACAGAAGTGAGTGAGGATGAAGGGAGAACTAGCCCAGTGCCAAGTGTTATACGTGGCCCAGCTAACTTAAGGCTACTGGGGACTGACAATGGGATCATCCCATTGGATCTCCCTAGTGGACTTAACCAGGGGTCTGGGAGGCAAAGGAATCGCTCAGGTGACTCTAATGCTTCTCATGCCTCTAGAGGCTCTCAAGGTCACTCCAGGAGAAGGATGACCACCCCTCAGAGGAGGGAACATGAGGCCAGAATGCAGGAAGCCCAGTTGAGGATCAGGAAGCAGGAGCTAGAGGTGGCCCTGATGGAAGAGAAACTGAACAAAGCTAGGCAACCTAAAGAGAGTGGGTCTATACCCACTGGTAGCAGCATTGTCCCTAAGGACAAAGATAGGGTCTTTGATAATAGGAACCTGTCTGAGGTTGTGCCCCCCTACAAAAGTGGGGATGACATCCACAAATGGATGACTGCTCTTGAGAGAGCCTGCAAAGTGCAGCAGGTTCCTGAAGACCAGTGGGCAGCAATCCTCTGGCTCTCCTTTGAAGGAAGAGGCAGAGACAGACTCCTCTCTGTTAGGGAGGAGGATGTCAGAAATTACAGAGCCCTGAAGAGTGTCCTAGTTGATGGGTTAGGCTTAACCACTGAACAGTACAGGTTAATGTTCAGAGACACCCAGAAGACACAGACTCAGGACTGGTCTGAATACATTGAATGTGCCACTAAGGCTTTGGAGGGTTGGTTGCTGGGGAGTAAGGTATCTGATTATACAGGATTGTACAATTTGATGATGAGAGAACAGATTTTAAATAACTGTCAAAACCAGCAACTGCATCAACACTTGGTTGACTCTGATCTGACCTCTCCCCAAGAATTGGGAAAGAAGGCAGACAAATGGGTCAGAACCAGGGTTAAGCAAAAGAACCATGTGAGAAGTTGGCCTGGTATATGATGCTCACTAGTTAAAGTGATCACCTTGTACCATGCCAAGCAACCCTTATGGTGTGGTTGTAAGTCAACCTTTTCGGACTAGCTGCCCTAGTGGTAGCGTAGGCTAAGCAGTCTTTGAGGCTAAACTCGTGAAGCGTGTTAAGGCAGCTGTTTTACCAAATGCAACCCCCTTTTATACCAATGAAAGGACACCACACAGATATATATTCAAAATATATATGTATTTATTTCTCAAAGTAACCCCTAGTCTCTTTATGAGCACAGGAGCACAAATCGTCAAACAAGATTACAGTAGAATACACAGAAGTTGCACTTTATATGGATAGGCCCTGGTGGCCACTCGAACCATATACTAAAATAGTGGTATAAGTACCACGAACAGAAAAGGGAAAAGGCCTAGGGCCTCTAGAATCGCTGGCCCTACAAGGAGCTAACGTCAGTTAGTGACCAGGAGGTCCACGGGTGGCGTGTGCAGAGCAAATAGTCACACGCGTGCTCCCATAGGTTTCAATGGGTGCGTAAAAAGTACAAAGTTACTGCAAAGAGGATCTTCCGGATGGACTAGGAACTCAAGATTTGGAACACAGGCACTAGAGATGTATTACTACACGTGGGCACAGGTGTGCCAGCTTTACCTCACCCACAGGAAGCGGGTGCATAGGCCTCGAAGTGCGTCGGGTTTCTTCTATCTGTTCCGTGGAGCTTGAAGACAAAGATGCTGCAGGCGGTCGGTCCTGGAGAGATGCAGTGGATCCAAGAGTGGATCGGAGATGTTGAAGACCTGTAAGCAGAGGGGACAGTGTTCACAGTCACTAGCCAGTGACCAGCGTGGCACCAGGTGGGTACCAGGCAATGTCGGGTGCAAACAGGAAGAAAGGTGTAGCTTGTCTCTGCAGCCACGTGGTCCCTGGAGGTCAACGACGTCCAGGAGTCGGTTCACGAGCTGTCCCACGCAGGCTCTCGCTGTCAGCGGTGTCGGCGACTTGATCGAAGCAAACAAGCCTTGGCAAAAGCAATTGTTGTAGGAGATGAAATAAGCTGATGGTTCTGACCAGCAAGGTCAGAAGGACTGCTCCTTTGGAGGGGAGCAAGGGCCAGTCTGGAGCAACCAGACCAGCGGTGTATTTCTTGAAGTTCGTCGCCAAGATGGCTACTAGCCAGCGGGCCAGCAACCGGTTAGGCGCGTCGAGTGGCAAAATGCAGAAGGGCCCCACGCAGATCGTGGAGATGCTGGAGGGCTCACCTTTGGTGCAGATGCTGCTCGGGTGTTGGGCTTCTCAGATCCCAAAGCACAACTTGGAGGGAGCCTCGGTTGTTGCACTTGTCAGCTTGTCGTGGTCGTTTCAAGATGGCTGGCTCCACGTGTCTCGGTGCCTCCACGGGTCTCCTCTTTTCAGGGACTGTGGATCGGGCGGTGAGAGGTCTGGAGGTCCAGGTCTTGTCAGTCTCTGGGCTCGGGCTCCGGCGGGAGGCGGCGGCAAAGTAGACGTTGATTCGCTGGATGGTGCTTGCGTTAGCAAGGTGGTCACTCCCTGACCACAGGGGAGATTGGCTTCAGTCCTCTGTGCAGCAGAGCGTCGAAGTTCCCGTCTTCTTCTTAGTGTTAAGTTGATTCCAAGATGTCTGAAGTCTTAGGACACAGCTCCTACCTTTATTCGGATTCTAGGGGCCGGACTACCTGCTAGGTCCCTCCCTATGTGTGGGACCAGGAAGGGGGGTGGTTACACCCCCAATCCTTTGTCCAGCTCGCCCCAGGCCCGGGACTGGTGTGCCCCAGGACCGGTTTGAACTGGCATATGCACCGAGGCTCCTTGTGAGCCACAGGCATGTCTGGTTTCTTTCAAGCCCTACCTGACCAATACACAAAATCCTGTCTGGGGTGGTGCACGCACCTCCCCTGGCAGGAAACCCTTTGTCCACACCTCCCAAGCTGGAAGGACTCCCAGCAGCAGGAGGGCAGACTTGTGTCTGTGGTGGCAGCATCCATTTTGTGGAGCTGAGGCTATGTCTGATTTTACCCGGGTTTCAGGTACTGTACATGTCGTGTCCCTCTAGAAGGGTGGAATGCTAACCCCGTTGCCAGAATTGGCGAGGGGTTAGTATTCCAATTCGTATGACACCTTACTCGACATGTTTTGATAAAGCCAAACCAAAGATAGCATTTAACCGCGAGGTTCATAATGCACTTAAGAGTATATGGTATGACGATATCCGGAAACAGTAGAAGGAAGTTGTTCCGACCACTGCAGACAGGCTCAGCTCATGCCAGAGCACCATCTCACATGGAACCAAGCACTCTGCCTTCAGGATTGTTAAGGCCTGCCATAGGAGTGACTTATAGGTTACCAGGTGTCCCATTTAAGGTTAGGTATAGGTATACTACACCTAAGTAAGAGGTGATTACACCAACTTACCCCAGCTGAGTGATCAGCCAGTTGTGTCAAATTGTTAGGCCAAGCCTGGGGTGGCATAATACATGCTGCAGTCCCTGGCAGGCCTTGGGTACACCAATGCCCTGAGTACCTAGTGTACACTGGTACAGGGGCTGACAGGGTGATCCACTTCCAATTGGTTATGCACCTAGGGTGCATAGTTTTAATTTAGTAGAGAGAACAGCAGGCTGGGGGTCTGATTGGCAGGCCCACAGCCTCAATATGTCGAAAACCAGTGAAGCAAAAAGCAAAAATTTGGGGTGACCATAGGATAGCAGACCCTACTCTCCTACACAACCCCCCCCCCAAACGCTGGGACATTAAACTAGCCTTGACCAGTCTCGTCTTCATGTCCTAAGTGGAAGTACCTGGAGAGACCATCTGCATTCCCATGGTCAGTACCTGGCCGGTGCTCCACTGTAAAGTCCATCCCCTGTAGGGAAATGGACCACCTAAGCAGTTTGGGGTTTTCACCCTTCATCTGATTTAGCCACAAGAGGGGCTTATGGTCGGTCTGAATCTTGAAGTGAGTGCCAAACAAGTATGGCCTCAGCTTCTTCAGGGCCCACACCACAGCAAAGGCCTCCCTCTCAATAGCTGACCAATTCTTCTCTCTGGGGGTCAACCTTCTGCTAATAAAAGCAATGGGTTGGTCTTGACCATCTACATTAAGTTGTGACAGCACAGCTCCCACACCCAACTCAGAAGCATCTGTTTGGACAATAAACTCTTTGGAGTAGTCAGGACTTTTCAGGATAGGTGCAGAGCACATGGCCTCCTTCAGGTCATCAAATGCCTTTTGACAGCTTACTGTCCACTGAACCTTTTTGGGCATCTTCTTGGATGTCAGATCATTAAGAGGAGTCACAATGGACCCATAGTTCTTAACAACCTTCCTGTAGTACCCAGTCAAGCCCAAGAAAGCTCGAACTTGAGTCTGGGTGGTTGGAGGGGACCAGTCCTTGATGGATTGTATCTTACTCTCCAGTGGTTGAACTTGGCCTCCACCTACAAGGTGGCCCAAATATACAACCTTACTCTGCCCTATCTGGCACTTAGTAGCCTTGATAGTGAGGCCTGCCCTTTGCAGAGCCTCAAGAGCCTTCTTCAGGTGGATCAGGTGATCCTCCCAGGTGGAGCTAAAGACAGCAATGTCATCCAGATATGCTGCGCAAAAGTCATCCAACCCAGTAAGGACTTGGTTCACCAGCCTTTGGAAGGTGGCAGGTGCATTCTTCAGACCAAAGGGCATCACCACAAACTGGTAGTGCCCACCTGGGGTTGAGAATGCTGTTTTGGCCTTAGACTCCTCAGCTAATCTGATTTGTCAATAGCCAGCTGTTAGGTCAAATGTGCTCAAAAACTTTGCAGAAGCTAGTTTGTCTATGAGCTCATCTGCCCTTGGAATAGGGTGTGCATCTGTCCTGGTGACAGCATTGAGGCCCCTGTAGTCCACACAGAACCTCATCTCTCTCTTGCCATCTTTGGTGTGAGGTTTGGGGACCAGAACCACTGGGCTAGCCCAGGGGCTCTCTGAGGGTTCAATGACACCTAATTCCAGCATTTTATGTACCTCAGCCTTTATACAGTCCCTGACGTGGTCAGGTTGTCTGTAAAGCTTGTTCTTTACAGGCAGACTGTCACCAGTGTCCACCACATGGGTACACCAGTTAGTTTGACTAGGTATCAAGGAAAACATATGTGAAAATGATTGCAGAACCTGTCTACATTCAGTCTGCTGATGGGCATGAGGTTGCCTCCAAGGGTCACTCCTTCAACTGAGCCATCTTCAGGGTTCTGAGACAACAGGTCTGGGAGAGGGTCACTCTCTTCCTCCTGTCCCTCATCTGTAGCCATGAGCAAGCCCATGTCTGCCCTGTCAACATATGCTTTAAGCCTGTTAACATGGAGTACCCTGTGGGGACTCCTGGGAGTTCCTAGGTCGACCAGGTAGATGACCTCTCCCTTCTTTTCCAGGATTGTATGGGGTCCAGACCATTTGTCTTGGAGTGCTGCTGGGGCCACTGGCTCCAACACCCATACCTTCTGTCCTGGCTGAAACTCAACCAAGACAGCCTTTTGGTCATGCCAAGCTTTCTGTAAGGCCTGGCTTGCCTCAAGGTTTTTGGATGCCTTCTCCATATACTCAGCCATCCTGGAGCGGAGACCAAGTACATAGTCCACTATGTCTAGCTTAGGCTTTTTGAGAGGTAACTCCCATCCTTCCTTCACCAAACACAGTGGGCCTCTCACAGGGTGCCCAAACAACAATTCAAAGGGGCTGTAGCCAACTCCTTTTTGTGGGACCTCTCTGTAAGCAAACAGAAGGCAGGGTAGAAGGATGTCCCATCTTCGCCTGAGCTTTTCAGGTAATCCTTTGATCATACCCTTTAGGGTCTTGTTGAATCTCTCAACAAGCCATTGCATTGTGGGTGATAAGGGGTGGTGAACTTGTAGTTGACACCACATTCCTTCCACATAGCTGTCAAGTATCCTGACATAAAGTTGGTACCTCTGTCAGATACTACCTCCTTAGGAAACCCCACTCTGGAGAATACTCCCAGCAGGGCCCTGGCCACAACAGGAGCTGTAGTGGTCCTAAGGGGAATTGCCTCTGGATACCTGGTGGCATGATCCACTACCACCAGTATAAATCTGTGCCCAGATGCAGTGGGAGGATCCATGGGACCCACTATGTCTATTCCCACTCTTTCAAAGGGGACCCCCACCACAGGTAGTGGTATTAGGGGGGCCTTTGTTGTGCCACCTGATTTGCCACTGGCTTGGCAGGTCACACAGGAGCGACAAAACTCCTTTGTATCTTCATTCATATGAGGCCAGTGAAAGTGAGGGACAAGCCTGTCCCAAGTCTTGTTCTGGCCTAACTGTCCTGCTAAAGGAATATCATGGGCCAAGGTAAGAAGGAAGCCCCTAAATTGCAGAGGTATAACCAACCTCCTGGTAGCACCAGGCTTGGGGTCTCTAGCCTCTGAATAAAGGAGCCCTTCATCCCAATACACTTTATGGGTACCTTGAGCATTCCCAGCAGCCTCAGCAGCAGCCAGCTGTCTGAGGGGTTCAAGAGAGGGACAGGATAACTGAGTCTGCCTCAAGTCAGCCCTTGAAGGTCCCCCTGTCCCCAGAAACTCAACCTGATCAGGTTCAAGCTCTTCAGGGACAGTTCCTTCAGGGTCCTCTAGATCAGCTTCCTGGGAAGGCTGATCATCACTCTGAGGCAGGGGGGAAGGCACAGCCTTGATCCTCCTGTTCTTCTTCTTGGTAGGTGCTTGGTCCATTGTTCCAGGATCCAAGACCTGAGGTTCAGTGAGGCACTTTTTGGCCTGTGACCTGGTCACAGCAAGGACATGTGATGATATCCCTAACATCTCTGCATGAGTCCTGTACTCCACTTCTGACCATAGAGAACTCTCTAGGTCATTGCCCAACAAACATTCTACTGGGAGGTCTGCACTAACCACAACCCTTTTGAGGCCAGTTACCCCTCCCCATGAGAAGTTAACAACTGCCACACTATGTGAAGTAGTGGCATTGCTGGCATTGGTCACCAGGTAGTTCTCACCTGGTATGTACTGTCCAGGGTCCACAAAGCCTGGTGTCACCATAGTGACACTGGCACATGTGTCCCTGTAGGCTTGAGCCACTTTCTCATTAATTAAAGGAGTCTGTCTGTACTTGCCCAGGTTACTGGGGCTCACAGTCAGGGACAAATCAATGTCCCCATCACAGATCAAGACTGCCTGTGTCAGGGTTCTGTCTAAGTCAGAATCTCCTTCAGTTCCCATAGTGATTCCCACTACACCCTTTGTCTGGGGACCAACACTGCTAACAGTAGTACTGGGAGCAGGTGCCTTAGGGGCAACAGTGTTGGGGGCTCCACCCTTTTTGCAATCACTAGTCCAGTGAGTTGTATTTTTGCAATGATTGCACCAGGGTTTCTTTTGACCTTCTTTCTTCTTTTTGGACTGTTGTTGGGACCCACCCTCCTTAGCAGTAGTTTGGGGCCCTGTTGAAGACTTCTGGTCTTTAGATTTCTGATCTCCACCCTTTTGGTCTGTTTTCTTCTGATCACCCCCTTGGCCCTGGTTCTGGTTCTTTTGCTTAACCCTGGTTCTGACCCATTTGTCTGCCTTCTTTCCCAATTCTTGGGGAGAGGTCAGATCAGAGTCAACCAAGTGTTGATGCAGTTGCTGGTTTTGACAGTTATTTAAAATCTGTTCTCTCTTCATCAAATTATACAATCCTGTAAAATCAGATACCTTACTTCCCAGCAACCAACCCTCCAAAGCCTTAGTGGCACATTCAACATATTCAGACCAGTCCTGAGTCTGTGTCTTTTGGGTGTCCCTGAACATTAACCTGTACTGTTCAGTGGTTAAGCCTAACCCATCTACCAGAACACTCTTCAGGACTCTGTAGTTTCTGACATCCTCTTCTCTAACAGTGAGGAGTCTGTCTCTGCCTCTTCCTTCAAAGGAGAGCCAGAGGATTGCTGCCCACTGGTCTTCAGGAACCTGCTGTACTTTGCAGGCTCTCTCAAGAGCAGTTATCCATTTGTGGATGTCATCCCCACTTTTGTAGGGGGGCACAACCTTAGACAGGTTCCTATTATCAAAGACCCTATCTTTGTCCTTAGGGACAATGCTGCCACCAGTGGGTATAGACCCACTCTCTCTAGGTTGCCTAGCCTTGTTCAGTTTTTCTTCCATCAGGGCTACTTCTAGCTCCTGCTTCCTGATCCTCAGCTGGGCTTCCTGCATTCTGGCCTCATGTTCCCTCCTCTGAGGGGTGGTCATCCTTTTCCTGGAGTGACCTTGAGAGCCTCTAGAGCCATGGGAAGCATTGGAGTCACCTGAGCGATTCCTTTGCCTCCCAAGCCCTGTGTTAAGTCCACTGGGGAGATCCAATGGGGTAAACCCACTGTCAATCCCCAATAGCCTTAGTTTAGCTGGGCCAAGTATAACACTTGGCACTGGGCTAGTTCTCCCTTCATCATCACTACTTTCTGTATCCTCACCACTTTCCTCCCCTGTAGTATGATTCTCATCTAAGGGATGGCTATTGGAACTGGGTACCTCTGTAGCATCTTCAGAAGGGGGGCCTCCTGTTCCTGACCCTAAGGGGGCTAACTGGGAAGCTTTCTTGAGTTCTCTCTGATTCTCATCATTTTGCAAGAGTTCTCTGAGCTCAGCAGAGGTAGGGTTCTTGGGCTGTTTAAGGCCTCTGAGAGTTGCCAAATGCCTGAGCTCATTCTGATTAAGGGTAGCAAAGCTGGATGGTGCCCTCTGGGGGTCACTCTCAACAGAGATGGGTACAGTGGACCCCTCTGCCCCGGCCATTGCTCCTAAGTGTGGGTGGATGTGTTGCAATCTACCTACACTTGTGTTTACCTACTAAACCTATCTAGTAGTTGTAGTCTCCCTTTGCTCTACAACAACTAAGTTCAGTAGAACTTATGTATATCTAATCTTGTTTTATATGTACCTACAGGTACCTATGTGATCTTTCAATTGGTAACCAAGAGATTACAATGGTAAAACACAGCAAGCTCAAATCCCACCGCTGCCACCAATGTGAGAAGTTGGCCTGGTATATGATGCTCACTAGTTAAAGTGATCACCTTGTACCATGCCAAGCAACCCTTATGGTGTGGTTGTAAGTCAACCTTTTCGGACTAGCTGCCCTAGTGGTAGCGTAGGCTAAGCAGTCTTTGAGGCTAAACTCGTGAAGCGTGTTAAGCCAGCTGTTTTACCAAATGCAACCCCCTTTTATACCAATGAAAGGACACCACACAGATATATATTCAAAATATATATGTATTTATTTCTCAAAGTAACCCCTAGTCTCTTTATGAGCACAGGAGCACAAATCGTCAAACAAGATTACAGTAGAATACACAGAAGTTGCACTTTATATGGATAGGCCCTGGTGGCCACTCGAACCATATACTAAAATAGTGGTATAAGTACCACGAACAGAAAAGGGAAAAGGCCTAGGGCCTCTAGAATCGCTGGGCCTACAAGGAGCTAACGTCAGTTAGTGACCAGGAGGTCCACGGGTGGCGTGTGCAGAGCAAATAGTCACACGCGTGCTCCCATAGGTTTCAATGGGTGCGTAAAAAGTACAAAGTTACTGCAAAGAGGATCTTCCGGATGGACTAGGAACTCAAGATTTGGAACACAGGCACTAGAGATGTATTACTACACGTGGGCACAGGTGTGCCAGCTTTACCTCACCCACAGGAAGCGGGTGCATAGGCCTCGAAGTGCGTCGGGTTTCTTCTATCTGTTCCGTGGAGCTTGAAGACAAAGATGCTGCAGGCGGTCGGTCCGGGAGAGATGCAGTGGATCCAAGAGTGGATCGGAGATGTTGAAGACCTGTAAGCAGAGGGGACAGTGTTCACAGTCACTAGCCAGTGACCAGCGTGGCACCAGGTGGGTACCAGGCAATGTCGGGTGCAAACAGGAAGAAAGGTGTAGCTTCTCTCTGCAGCCACGTGGTCCCTGGAGGTCGACAACGTCCAGGAGTCAGTTCACGAGCTGTCCCACGCAGGCTCTCGCTGTCGGCGGTGTCTGCGACTTGATCGAACCAAACAAGCCTTGGCAAAAGCAATTGTTGTAGGAGATGAAATAAGCTGATGGTTCTGACCAGCAAGGTCAGAAGGACTGCTCCTTTGGAGGGGAGCAAGGGCCAGTCTGGAGCAACCAGACCAGCGGTGTATTTCTTGAAGGTCGTCGCCAAGATGGCTACTAGCCAGCGGGCCAGCAACCGGTTAGGCGCGTCGAGTGGCAAAATGCAGAAGGGCCCCACGCAGATCGTGGAGATGCTGGAGGGCTCACCTTTGGTGCAGATGCTGCTCGGGTGTTGCGCTTCTCAGATCCCAAAGCACAACTTGGAGGGAGCCTCGGTTGTTGCACTTGTCAGCTTGTCGTGGTCGTTTCAAGATGGCTGGCTCCACGTGTCTCGGTGCCTCCACGGGTCTCCTCTTTTCAGGGACTGTGGATCGGGCGGTGAGAGGTCTGGAGGTCCAGGTCTTGTCAGTCTCTGGGCTCGGGCTCCGGCGGGAGGCGGCGGCAAAGCAGACGTTGATTCGCTGGATGGTGCTTGCGTTAGCAAGGTGGTCACTCCCTGACCACAGGGGAGATTGGCTTCAGTCCTCTGTGCAGCAGAGCGTCGAAGTTCCCGTCTTCTTCTTAGTGTTAAGTTGATTCCAGGATGTCTGAAGTCTTAGGACACAGCTCCTACCTTTAAGCGGATTCTAGGGGCCGGACTACCTGCTAGGTCCCTCCCTATGGGTGGGACCAGGAAGGGGGGTGGTTACACCCCCAATCCTTTGTCCAGCTCGCCCCAGGCCCGGGACTGGTGTGCCCCAGGACCGGTTTGAACTGGCATATGCACCGAGGCTCCTTGTGAGCCACAGGCATGTCTGGTTTCTTTCAAGCCCTACCTGACCAATACACAAAATCCTGTCTGGGGTGGTGCACGCACCTCCCCTGGCAGGAAACCCTTTGTCCACACCTCCCAAGCTGGAAGGACTCCCAGCAGCAGGAGGGCAGACTTGTGTCTGTGGTGGCAGCATCCATTTTGTGGAGCTGAGGCTATGTCTGATTTTACCCGGGTTTCAGGTACTGTACATGTCGTGTCCCTCTAGAAGGGTGGAATGCTAACCCCGTCGCCAGAATTGGCGAGGGGTTAGTATTCCAATTCGTATGACACCTTACTCGACATGTTTTGATAAAGCCAAACCAAAGATAGCATTTAACCGCGAGGTTCATAATGCACTTAAGAGTATATGGTATGACGATATCCGGAAACAGTAGAAGGAAGTTGTTCCGACCACTGCAGACAGGCTCAGCTCATGCCAGAGCACCATCTCACATGGAACCAAGCACTCTGCCTTCAGGATTGTTAAGGCCTGCCATAGGAGTGACTTATAGGTTACCAGGTGTCCCATTTAAGGTTAGGTATAGGTATACTACACCTAAGTAAGAGGTGATTACACCAACTTACCCCAGCTGAGTGATCAGCCAGTTGTGTCAAATTGTTAGGCCAAGCCTGGGGTGGCATAATACATGCTGCAGCCCCTGGCAGGCCTTGGGTACACCAATGCCCTGGGTACCTAGTGTACACTGGTACAGGGGCTGACAGGGTGATCCACTTCCAATTGGTTATGCACCTAGGGTGCATAGTTTTAATTTAGTAGAGAGAACAGCAGGCTGGGGGTCTGATTGGCAGGCCCACAGCCTCAATATGTCGAAAACCAGTGAAGCAAAAAGCAAAAATTTGGGGTGACCATAGGATAGCAGACCCTACTCTCCTACAAACCAGAACCAGGGCCAAGGGGGTGATCAGAAGAAAACAGACCAAAAGGGTGGAGATCAGAAATCTAAAGACCAGAAGTCTTCAACAGGGCCCCAAACTACTGCTAAGGAGGGTGGGTCCCAACAACAATCCAAGGGAAAGAAGAAAGAAGGTCAAAAGAAACCCTGGTGCAATCATTGCAAGAATACAACTCACTGGACTAGTGATTGTAAGAAGGGTGGAGCCCCCAACACTGTTGCCCCTAAGGCACCTGCTCCCAGTACTACTGTTAGCAGTGTTGGTCCCCAGACAAAGGGTGTAGTGGGAATCACTATGGGAACTGAAGGAGATTCTGACTTAGACAGAACCCTGACACAGGCAGTCTTGATCTGTGATGGGGACATTGATTTGTCCCTGACTGTGAGCCCCAGTAACCTGGGCAAGTACAGACAGACTCCTTTAATTAACGAAAAAGTGGCTCAAGCCTACAGGGACACATGTGCCAGTGTCACTATGGTGACACCAGGCTTTGTGGACCCTGGACAGTACATACCAGGTGAGAACTACCTGGTGACCAATGCCAGCAATGCCACTACTTCACATAGTGTGGCAGTTGTTAACTTCTCATGGGGAGGGGTAACTGGCCTCAAAAGGGTTGTGGTTAGTGCAGACCTCCCAGTAGAATGTTTGTTGGGCAATGACCTAGAGAGTTCTCTATGGTCAGAAGTGGAGTACAGGACTCATGCAGAGATGTTAGGTATATCATCACATGTCCTTGCTGTGACCAGGTCACAGGCCAAAAAGTGCCTCACTGAACCGCAGCTCTTGGATCCTGGAACAATGGACCAAGCCCCTACCAAGAAGAAGAACAGGAGGGTCAAGGCTGTGCCTTCCCCCCTGCCTCAGAGTGATGATCAACCTTCCCAGGAAGCTGATCTAGAGAACCCTGAAGGAACTGTCCCTGAAGAGCTTGAACCTGATCAGGTTGAGTTTCTGGGGACAGGGGGACCTTCAAGGGCTGACTTGAGGCAGGCTCAGTTATCCTGTCCCTCTCTTGAACCCCTCAGACAGCCGGCTGCTGCTGAGGCTGCTGGGAATGCTCAAGGTACCCATAAAGTGTATTGGGATGAAGGGCTCCTTTATTCAGAGGCTAGAGACCCCAAGCCTGGTGCAACCAGGAGGTTGGTTATACCTCTGCAATTTAGGGGCTTCCTTCTTACCTTGGCCCATGATATTCCTTTAGCAGGACACTTAGGCCAGAACAAGACTTGGGACAGGCTTGTCCCTCACTTTCACTGGCCTCACATGAATGAAGATACAAAGGAGTTTTGTCGCTCCTGTGTGACCTGCCAAGCCAGTGGCAAATCAGGTGGCACAACAAAGGCCCCCCTAATACCACTACCTGTGGTGGGGGTCCCCTTTGAAAGAGTGGGAATAGATATAGTGGGTCCCATGGATCCTCCCACTGCATCTGGGCACAGATTTATACTGGTGGTAGTGGATCATGCCACCAGGTATCCAGAGGCAATTCCCCTTAGGACCACTACAGCACCTGTTGTGGCCAGGGCCCTGCTGGGAGTATTCTCCAGAGTGGGGTTTCCTAAGGAGGTAGTTTCTGACAGAGGTACCAACTTCATGTCAGGATACTTGACAGCTATGTGGAAGGAATGTGGTGTCAACTACAAGTTCACCACCCCTTATCACCCACAATGCAATGGGCTTGTTGAGAGATTCAACAAGACCCTAAAGGGTATGATCAAAGGATTACCTGAAAAGCTTAGGCGAAGATGGGACATCCTTCTACCCTGCCTTCTGTTTGCTTACAGAGAGGTCCCACAAAAGGGGGTTGGCTACAGCCCCTTTGAATTGTTGTTTGGGCACCCTGTGAGAGGCCCACTGTGTTTAGTGAAGGAAGGATGGGAGTTACCTCTCAAAAAGCCTAAACAAGACATAGTGGACTATGTACTTGGTCTCCGCTCCAGGATGGCTGAGTATATGGAGAAGGCATCCAAAAACCTTGAGGCAAGCCAGGCCTTACAGAAAGCTTGGCATTACCAAAAGGCTGCCTTGGTTGAGTTTCAGCCAGGACAGAAGGTATGGGTGTTGGAGCCAGTGGCCCCAGCAGCACTCCAAGACAGATGGTCTGGACCCCATACAATCCTGGAAAAGAAGGGAGAGGTCACCTACTTGGTGGACCTAGGAACTCCCAGGAGTCCCCACAGGGTACTCCATGTTAACAGGTTAAAAGCATATGTTGACAGGGCAGACATGGGCTTGCTCATGGCTACAGATGAGGGACAGGAGGAAGAGAGTGACCCTCTCCCAGACCTGTTGTCTCAGAACCCTGAAGATGGCTCAGTTGAAGGAGTGACCCTTGGAGGCAACCTCACTGCCCATCAGCAGACTGAATGTAGACAAGTTCTACAATCATTTCAACATCTGTTTTCCCTAATACCTAGCCAAACTGACTGGTGTACCCATGTGGTGGACACTGGTGACAGTCTGCCTGTAAAAAACAAGCTTTACAGACAACCTGACCACGTCAGGGACTGTATAAAGGCTGAGGTACACAAAATGCTGGAATTGGGTGTCATTGAACCCTCAGAGAGCCCCTGGGCTAGCCCAGTGGTTCTGGTCCCCAAACCTCACACCAAAGAAGGCAAGAGAGAAATGAGGTTCTGTGTGGATTACAGAGGACTCAATGCTGTCACCAGGACAGATGCACATCCTATTCCAAGGGCAGATGAGCTCATAGACAAACTAGCTTCTGCTAAGTTTTTGAGCACATTTGACTTGACAGCTGGCTATTGGCAAATCAGATTAGCTGAGGAGTCTAAGGCCAAAACAGCATTCTCAACCCCAGGTGGGCACTACCAATTTGTGGTAATGCCCTTTGGTCTGAAGAATGCACCTGCCACCTTCCAAAGGTTGGTGAATCAAGTCCTTACTGGGTTGGATGACTTTTGCGCAGCATATCTGGATGACATTGCTGTCTTTAGCTCCACCTGGGAGGATCACCTGATCCACCTGAAGAAGGCTCTTGAGGCTCTGCAAAGGGCAGGCCTCACTATCAAGGCCACTAAGTGCCAGATAGGGCAGAGTAAGGTTGTGTATTTGGGCCACCTTGTAGGTGGAGGCCAAGTTCAACCACTGGAGAGTAAGATACAATCCATCAAGGACTGGTCCCCTCCAACCACCCAGACTCAAGTTCGAGCTTTCTTGGGCTTGACTGGGTACTACAGGAAGTTTGTTAAGAACTATGGGTCCATTGTGACTCCTCTTAATGATCTGACATCCAAGAAGATGCCCAAAAAGGTTCAGTGGACAGTAAGCTGTAAAAAGGCATTTGATGACCTGAAGGAGGCTCTGCACCTATCCTGAAAAGTCCTGACTACTCCAAAGAGTTTATTGTCCAAACAGATGCTTCTGAGTTGGGTGTGGGAGCTGTGCTGTCACAACTTAATGTAGATGGCCAAGACCAACCCATTGCTTTTATTAGCAGAAGGTTGACCCCCAGAGAGAAGAATTGGTCAGCTATTGAGAGGGAGGCCTTTGCTGTGGTGTGGGCCCTGAAGAAGCTGAGGCCATACTTGTTTGGCACTCACTTCAAGATTCAGACCGACCATAAGCCCCTCTTGTGGCTAAATCAGATGAAGGGTGAAAACCCCAAACTGCTTAGGTGGTCCATTTCCCTACAGGGGATGGACTTTACAGTGGAGCACCGGCCAGGTACTGACCATGGGAATGCAGATGGTCTCTCCAGGTACTTCCACTTAGGACATGAAGACGAGACTGGTCAAGGCTAGTTTAATGTCCCTGCGTTTGGGGGGGGGGGGTTGTGTAGGAGAGTAGGGTCTGCTATCCTATGGTCACCCCAAATTTTTGCTTTTTGCTTCACTGGTTTTTGACATATTGAGGCTGTGGGCCTGCCAATCAGACCCCCAGCCTGCTGTTCTCTCTACTAAATTTACACTATGCACCCTAGGTGCATAACCAATTGGAAGTGGATCACCCTGTGAGCCCCTGTACCAGTGTACACTAGGTACCCAGGGCATTGGTGTATCTAAGGCCTGCCAGGGGCTGCAGCATGTATTATGCCACCCCAGGCCTGGCCTAACAATTTGACACAACTGGCTGATCACTCAGCTGGGGTAAGTTGGTGTAACCACCTCTTACTTAGGTGTAGTATACCTATACCTAACCTTAAATGGGACACATGTTAACCTATAAGTCACTCCTATGGCAGGCCTTAACAATCCTGAAGGCAGAGTGCTTGGTTCCATGTGAGATGGTGCTCTGGCATGAGCTGAGCCTGTCTGCAGTGGTCGGAACCACTTCCTTCTACTGTTTCCAGATATCGTCATACCATATACTCTTAAGTGCATTATGAACCTCGCGGTTAAATGCTATCTTTGGTTTGGCTTTATCAAAACATGTCGCGTAAGGTGTCATACGAATTGGAATACTAACCCCTCGCCAATTCTGGCGACGGGGTTAGCATTCCACCCTTCTAGAGGGAAATGAGATGTACTGTACCTGAAACCCGGGTAAAATCAGACATAGCCTCAGCTCCACAAAATGGATGCTGCTACCACAGACACAAGTCTGCCCTCCTGCTGCTGGGAGTCCTTCCAGCTTGGGAGGTGTGGACAAAGGGTTTCCTGCCAGGGGAGGTGCGTGCACCACCCCAGACAGGATTTTGTGTATTGGTCAGGTAGGGCTTGAAAGGAACCAGACATGCCTGAGGCTCACAAGGAGCCTCGGTGCATATGCCAGTTCAAACCGGTCCTGGGGCACACCAGCCCTGGACCTGGGGCGAGCTGGACAAAGGATTGGCGGTGTAACCACCCCCCTTCCTGGTCCCACCCATAGGGAGGGACCTAGCAGGTAGTCCGGCCCCTAGAATCCGAATAAAGGTAGGAGCTGTGTCCTAAGACTTCAGACATCCTGGAATCAACTTGAAACTAAGAAGAAGACGGGAACTTCAACATTCTGCTGCACAGAAGACTGAAGGAAATCTACCCTGTGGTCAGGGAGTGACCACCTTGCTAACGCAATCACCATCCAGCGAATCAACGTCAGCTTTGCTGCCGCCTCCCGCCGGAGCCCGAGCCCAGAGACTGACAAGACCTGGACCTCCAGACCTCTCACCGCCCGATCCACAGTCCCTGAAAAAGAGAGACCCGTGGAGGCACCGAGACACGTGGAGCCAGCCATCTTGAAACGACCACGACAAGCTGCAAGTGCAACAACCGAGGCTCCCTCCAAGTTGTGCTTTGGGATCTGAGAAGCCCAACACTCGAGCAGCATCTGCACCAAAGGTGAGCCCTCCAGCATCTCCACGATCTGCGTGGGGCCCTTCTGCATTTTGCCACTCGACGCGCCTAACCGGTTGCTAGCCCGCTGGCTAGTGGCCATCTTGGCGACGAACTTCAAGAAATACACCGCTGGTCTGGTTGCTCCAGACTGGCCCTTGCTCCCCTCCAAAGGAGCAGTCCCTCTGACCTTGCTGGTCAGAACCATCAGCTTATTTTGTTTTCCACAATAATTGCTTTTGCCAAGGCTTGTTTGCTTCGATCAAGTCGCCGACACCGCCGACAGCGAGAGCCTGCGTGGGACAGCTCGTGAACCGACTCCTGGACGTCGTCGACCTTCAGGGACCATGTGGCTGCAGAGACAAGCTGCACCTTTCTTCCTGTTTGCACCCGACATCGCCTGGTACCCACCTGGTGCCACGCTGGTCACTGGCTAGTGACTGTGAACACTGTCCCCTCTGCTTACAGGTCTTCTACAACTCCGATCCACTCTTGGATCCACCGCATCCCTTCCGGACCGACCGCCTGCAGCATCTTTGTCCACAGGCTCCACGGAACAGATAGAAGAAACCCGACGCACTTCGACACCTATGCACCCGCTTCCTGTGGGTGAGGTAAAGCTGGCACTCCGGTGCCCAAGTGTAGAGTATCATCTCTAGTGTCTGTGTTTCCAATCTTGAGTCCCTAGTCCATCCGGAAGATCCTTTTTGCAGTAACTTTGTACTTTTTACGCACCCATTGAAAACCTATGGGAGCTCGCGTGTGACTCTTTGCTCTGCACACGCGACCCGTGGACCTCCTGGTCACTAACTAAAGTTAGCTCCTTGTAGGCCCAGCGATTCTAGAGGCCCTAGGCCTTTTCCCTTTTCTGTTCGTGGTACTTATACCACTATTTTAGTATATGGTTTGAGCGGCCACCAGGGCCTATCCATATAAAGTGCAACTTCTGTGTATTCTACTGTAATCTTGTTTGACGATTTGTGCTCCTGTGCTCATAAAGAGACTAGGGGTTACTTTGAGAAATAAATACATATATATTTTGAATATATATCTGTGTGGTGTCCTTTCATTGGTATTAAGGGGGGTTACATTTGGTAAAACAGCCTGCTTAACACGCTTTAACGAGTTTAGCCTCAAAGACTGCTTAGCCTACGCTACCACTAGGGCAGCTAGTCCGAAAAGGTTGACTTACAACCACACCATAAGGGTTGCTTGGCATGGTACAAGGTGGTCACTTTAACTAGTGAACATCATATACCAGGCCAACTTCTCACACCAAGATTTTGACTTAGAAATCGACTTTTAGCCAGAATAGGTAAATATGATGGTCAGCTGCTTGACTTAACAAATGAACTATTTTGCAATTAATTAGATAACAATATTATTATTACAAAAACTGTGTTGGGTTGTTTATTATGAGAAAATGTATTCATGTAAATAGATTGTAGTAGTTTAGAAAATCACTTCAACCAGCAGCTAGCTGATCCATGGCCTGTCCATGAGAGGAGTACCAAAAGGTGAAGTCTAGGCCTTATTGAATAGAGAAGGGTATTTCCTTTCATTACACCAGATGGAACAATCACCTCCTTAGAAAAACAGATTAATAGATAATGAATGTTGGTGTTATGGGCCCCACCAGCGAATGTAGTGATTGAGTGTGGCTGTGCGATCTATGATCTGTGACGGAGGGAGGGATTTTGCATTCCGCCCTGCAGCAACATCACTCCAGATACCCCCCTGACATCAGTTCGGGCACTGATAGCAGACTGACATCACAGGCTTTCTGTGCCTTGTAGAAGTTCGCCACAGTGGGAACTTCACGTACAGTGTACGCGGACCACGCACAGATGTTTTGAAAAGTTTGGAGTTCTTTGTGTCCCAGCGCGCCCTACACGTGACGAGCTTGTTGTGACCCTGAGCTGGTGATGATTCAGGAAGTGTGCGCGGCTGCGCAGGATCTCCTTACAAGGGCCGTGACATCAGAGGGACTCCCTCCCCCTGGGGCCTGGTGAGTGAGTGCTCTGTGAGTCAGAGGCGGGCTCAGCCGGCGGGACACGCGGGCAGCAGCATGCGACTGACTACACACAACAAGAAAGGAAGGAGGCAGAGAAGGAAGCGTGTCCGGCCCGGGGAGCCAGCGTGCCCGGAGAGAGCCAGCGTGCCCAGAAGCCAGTGTGCCCGGAGAGAGCCAGTGTGCCTACAGAGAGAGTCAGGGTGTCCAGAGAGAGCCAGGGTGCCCAGGGACAGCCTGCGTGCCCGGAGAGAACCTGGGTGCCCACAGAGAGCCAACGTGCCTGGACAGAACCAGCGTGCCCAAAGAGAGACAGTGTGCCCAGAGACACCCATTGTGCCCAGAGACAGCCAGTGTGCCCAGAGAGAGACAGTGTGCCTAGAGAGAGAGAGAGAGACAGTGTGCCCAGAAAGACCCAGTGAGCCACGTGCCCAGAGTGAGCCAGAGTGCGGAGGGACAGCGTTTCAAGGACAAAGACAGTCTGCCGATTGACCCAGAGAGGCAACGTGCCCTCAAGCAGAAGTACCGGAGCACTGAGGAGGAAGCCGAGAAGGGTACCGAGGGGTCGTACCCAGAGATCCAACGGGACACGTGCTCAGCCTCCGAAGTACCGCGGCCGGTCTGGTTCACCACAGCCGAACCGGGTAAGTCCGACCAGAACCTCGACTCCCGGACCACGCTCGGACTAATAGGAAGTTGAAAAGTTGGTCACTGAGTCCCGGCGTGCCTTCTTTGTGGTGGTGCGTAGGATTAAAACACGCAGTCCCCCCCCCCGTCCACGCAGACACATATCCCCTATGTCCTCTCGAGTTCATAGCGCCTTGAGGTAATTCATTACGGAGCTACCGAGCGCGTGCATTCTTTTACTCAGAGCACGCGGCGCTCATCACCCCCACACTAGTGATGTTCAGAGGGGGTCCTCGTGACTCAAATAGTACACACATACTAGTGTATTATACCCTTCTCCCCCGTTAGTAGCATCGTGGTCTGTAAGTTTGTGAGACTGGGGGGGGGGGGGGGGTTGCATTGTGGTGTAGTTTTGTGAGACTGGGGGAAGCATCGTAGTCTGTGTGTGGGGGGGGGGGATGGGGGGGGGGGAGGTGAGAGTCGAGCCGCCCAGTATTGTGTTTTCTTACACACACTCGTTTGCCCTGTTTGCCCTCCAGCGTGCGTGCCTTGCGGTTTGCATGTTCTTTTCAGCGGGTTCCTGTTTTTCTGGCCATGCTTGTCCAAGGGGCGGGCCAGCCCGTAGGGAGGGGGAGGGTTACAGATGTAAACAGAGGTCGCTGTACCCTCACCCCAGCCCGACTTCAGGGAACTGAACCAGAACAAGCCGGGGGCTGCCTGGAAACTGGCCCTCTCGGAGGGACCGCCCCCGACGGCCACAGCCCCGAGTGAAGTTAGGGCACTTCCAGGCGCCGAACCTCGTGCTGAGGGGGAGGGGAGACACACAACATGGACGCCCATGGGGGTAGCCAAGACTAATGGCTGCATACAGCACTCTCGAAGGCGAGGTCCCACTCGTAGTACTCAACCCACGAGGGTCTCATTCTCTTCACTCCACTCAGCCATGAGGGTCTCGGAGCCACCCTTCTCAGATATGTCTCATGCTGTTCAAAGCCACGTGGGTCTCACTCTGTTCACTCCACTCACAGCCACGTGGGTCTCCCTCTGTTCACTCCACTCACAGACACGTGGGTCTTCCTATATTCACTGGACTCACAGACACGTGGGTCTCCCTCTGTTCACTCCACTCACAGACACGTGGGTCTCCCTCTGTTCACTCCACTCACAGACACGTGGGTCTCACTCTGTTCACCCACTCACAGACACGTGGGTCTTGCTATATTCACTCCACTCACAGACACGTGGGTCTTGCTATATTCACTCCACTCACAGACACGTGGGTCTTCGTATATTCACTGGACTCACAGACACGTGGGTCTCACTCTGTTCACCCACTCACAGGCACGTGGGTCTTCGTATATTCACTGGACTCACAGACACGTGGGTTTCACTCTGTTCACCCACTCACAGGCACGTGGGTCTCACTCTGTTCACCCACTCACAGGCACGTGGGTCTTCCTATATTCACTGGACTCACAGACACGTGGGTCTCCCTCTGTTCACTCCACTCACAGACACGTGGGTCTCACTCTGTTCACCCACTCACAGACACGTGGGTCTTCCTATATTCACCCACTCACAGACACGTGGGTCTTCCTATATTCACTCCACTCACAGACACGTGGGTCTTGCTATATTCACTCCACTCACAGACACGTGGGTCTCACTCTGTTCAATCCACTCAGACACGAGGGTCTACCTATATTCACTGGACTCACAGACACGTGGGTCTTCCTATATTTACTCCACTCACAGACACGTGGGTGTCAAAGGTTCACTCTTCTCAAACATGTGGTCTCACTCTGTTCACTGCCCTCACAGGCATCTGGTCCATTCAGACACGTGAGTCTCTGCACTCACAGGCACGTGGGACTCCCTCGCTTCACTGCACACACAGACGTTTGGGTCTCACTCTGTTCGCTACACTCGTGGGCAGGGTTCATTCCACTCACAGCCATGTGTGTCTCATTCTGATCACTGCACCCACAGCACGTGGCCACCTCTGGTCACTGTACTCACAGCACGTGGCTCCCCCTCTGTTCACTGCCCCTCGAGCTGTGTCTCCCTCTGCTCAGTGCCCTCACAGCCATGTGGGTCCCGCTGTCTTCACAACTATGTGGGTCCCCCACTGTTCACTGCCCCAACAGACATTCTGCTCACTGCCCCGACAGACATGAGGGTCTCATTCTGTTCACTGCACTGACAGACACTTGGGTCACCTTCTATTAGCTACCCTCACAGACGTGAGGGTCTCTCTCATTCTATTCACTGCCCTGACAGCACCTTGGGTCACCTTCTGTTAGCTACCCTCACAGACGTGAGGGTCTCTCTCATTCTATTCACTGCCCTGACAGCACCTTGGGTCACCTTCTGTTAGCTACCCTCACAGACATGAGGGTCTCTCTCATTCTATTCACTGCCCTGACAGCACCTTGGGTCACCTTCTGTTAACTACCCTCACAGACGTGAGGGTCTCTCTCATTCTATTCACTGCCCTGACAGCACCTTGGGTCACCTTCTGTTAGCTACCCTCACAGACATGAGGGTCTCTCTCATTCTATTCACTGCCCTAACAGACACTTGGGTCACCTTCTGTTAGCTACCCTCACAGACGTGAGGGTCTCTCTCATTCTATTCACTGCCCTGACAGCACCTTGGGTCACCTTCTGTTAGCTACCCTCACAGACATGAGGGTCTCTCTCATTCTATTCACTGCCCTAACAGACACTTGGGTCACCTTCTGTTAGCTACCCTCACAGACGTGAGGGTCTCTCTCATTCTATTCACTGCCCTGACAGCACCTTGGGTCACCTTCTGTTAGCTAACCTCACAACATGATGGTCTTTCTCATTCTGTTCACTGCCCTAACAGACATGCATGCCTCATTCTGTTAACAACTTTTCTAGATCTGTGGTTCTTATTCTGTTTACTACATTCATGCACTTGTGGGCCTGTTTACGTCATTCTCACAGCTGTGGTGTTTTAGTCTGTGTACTTCACTCTCAAAGCTGTGTTGTCTTGGCCAATTTACTTCTGTCTCACAGTTGTGGTGTCTTGACCTATTTGCTTCACTCTCACACCTATGTTATTCTACTGTTTACTTCACTTTTACTGCTGTGGTTCATTACTCTGTTTACTTCACTCTCACAGCTGTGGTTTCTTGCTATATTTACTTCACTCGCACAGCTGTGGTGTTTTACTCGGTTTCCTTCACTCTCGCAGCTGTGGTGTCTTACTCTGTAACTTCACTCTCCTCTCGCAGCTCTGGTGTCTTGCTATATTTTCTTCACTCTTACAACTCCTGTGTCTTACTCTGTTTTCTTCACTCTTGCGGCTGTGGTTCCTTACCTTGTTTACTTCACTCTCAACGCTGTTGCGTATTGGTCTATTCACTTCACTTGCACAGCTGTGGTGTCTTACTCTGTTTTCTTCACTGTCGCAGCTGTGGTGTCTTACTCTGTTTTCTTCACTCTTGCAGCTGTGGTTCCTTACCTTGTTTACTTCACTCTCACCGCTGTTGCGTTTTGGCCTATTCATTTCACTCGCATAGCTGTGGTTTCTTGCTCTGTTTACTTCACTTGCACAGCTGTGATACAGTGGCCTGTTTAGATCCTTCACATACCTTTGAGGTCTCACTCTTGCTTTCCCTCTCATACCTGAGGGAGCTCACTCCTTATGGAGCTGACAGTATCAAGTCATCAGTGGAAACCCTGTGTAAGATTACCATGAGTGATGACCCTGGTGCCTCAGCAGTAATGTCAAGGCATCAACTTGGAAAGCTTCAATATGGGTAACACATTGCAGCCATAGTTGCACTGCCCATGGCACCAAAGTAATAATAGCATTAGTTATAAATGTCCCCAATGCAGCAGAATTTACATTCAAATACCAACTTTAAATGTATTTAGAAATTCAACCATTTTTCTCTGAACATCAGTTTGTTTATACGTTCTGGAAATACACAAATTGTGTATAGCTCTAATAATTAGACCAAGTCAAAGCTTCAAATTGACTAGACTGGGCTGCACAGAGGAAAGCTACTTACTGGTAGCTGAAGTGCTGCTAGTCACTCACACAGTACTTGTTGGCGATGCCTGCTCTACAGCAATGATACAATGAATTTACCCCAGGCAGGTCATGCTGAGTCACTCAACACAACAAAATCATAGATCTTAAGGCCTTGCCCTTGTGCAATATGTCTTGAAATCTTTGGTTTAGCCCTGTTCTCTGCACTCACAACCAAGAGGTTCTCACCCGTTCACTCAATTACACTGCAGCCCTCTTTGCTGTATCGCAACCTTAGGGTCTCACTCAGTCGGACCTGAAAGTTCTCCCTATTTACTTTGCTCACCGGTTAGAGTAGTCTTACTCCCAAACTTTGCCTCGCTTTTGTTTACCCAAAGCATGTGTAGTCTCACAAGCAAGGAGCCTGTATATTCACACACTCATAGAACACTGGGGGGTCTTTTTCAGTGGGCTGTTTGTGAGTGTCTCTATGCATACATGGCTCAGTCGAGTCTCCTTGCAGTGTCACTCTCAGGCCCTGTGTCTCACTTACAGTATGATACTCCGATAGACCAATATCTGGGTGTCCAAGAGAGTCTTGTCCGCTGTTGTCTGATAGGATCAGCCTGTGGTATGGTGCAGCCTGTAAGTTTGCTTAGAGGCTGCAGATCAACCATTTGAAAGGGCACCACTGGTATTCCACACTGGCAGCACAGCAGATAATCAGGGCCACTGGTTGCAGCTTTTTTTGCATAATTATAGATTTGTTGCATTTGCTGCATAATCCATTATCTGCTGCATATTTTAACAAAATAAAATGCTGTTTCTAGCTCAAATAGATCAAAAGTTACAAAATATGTGGCAATATGTCTGTGCGCGCACTGGAAGCCCTTGGCAAAGGTTCAAAAGACAAAATGGTGTCTTTTTTTCAAACCAAAGTTCAATCTATTTACAGGGAATTGGAGGGGACAGGTCTTTCCCCCCAAACGTCATCTCTGCCTGGTCTGGAGGAAGGGCCGGCAATTACTAACCATTTGGCCAGTTTCTCACCATTTACGGTGGACTCAGTAAATGACCTTTTATTGACCATTAAGTCAGGCTCCCCAGACAATCCTTTTCCCCCAGACACCATTCAGTCTCGAACTTTGTCAGTCAGACTCTTGTCCCGCTACTAAATACTGTCATAAAGTCCGGGGACTTTCCACTGTTTTGGAAGAAGGCCTGTACCAGATCGATCCTAAAGAAACCTACCCTGCTCCCCCTGTGATGGTACTAGCTACTGTTCTATTTCATGTTGGACCTGTCCGCTGCATTTGATACGGTGAGCCACTCCGTTCTCACACAGCGGTTGAGGACAATAGGGAACCAGGACTCTGCGCTGGCCCTCCTCACCTCCTTCCTGACAGGGAGAGAACATAGGGTCTGCTGGGATAACCTTAAGTCAGGTAAATTCCATCTTCCTTGCGGAGTCCCTCAGGGCTCGGCACTTTCACCCACATTGTTCAATATTTATGCGACTCCGCTGGCTCTACTAGTTAAGCACCATGGCTTTTCGCTTGCGTCATATGCTGATGACACACAAGTTATAATCTCCTTATCCTCCCCAGATCATTTGCCCTCGGCCAGGTTTCACATTTGTATGGTTCATATTATCCAATGGATGCACCTCAACTTTCTAAAATTGAACACTCAGAAGACGGAGGTCATGGAATTTGGCTCTGGGCCTCCCATTTGAAAGTCTGACTGGTGGCCGGGACGAGCAGGAGCCTGTCCACTGCCTGTGACCAAAATGAGAAACCTGGGCATGATGTTCGACACCCTGCTTAGCTATATGACGCAGAAAAACCAGGTTACCTCTACCTGCTATTTCACTCTAAGAATTCTGCAGAAGATGTTACCATATCTCCAGATGGAGCTGCGAAAAACAGTTGTCATAGCACTCGTTCTGTCTCGGATTGATTATTGCAATCGTCTTTGTCTTGGTTTGGATAAGAGACAATTAGAACAAATTGCAATCCCTACAGAACGCGGCAGCTCGGACCCTACTGAATCTCCCTAAATATACTCATATATATATATCGGGGGCCATCAGAAAATTTCACTGGCTCCCAGTCAAGGAGCAAATTGCATTTAAGGTGTTATGCTTGATTCATAAAACCTTACATGGAGGAAGTCCTACAGAATATTGTAAATTATTCCAATGGTTTACTCCTGGTCGCTCCCTGCGATCAGCAAAGCAAGCACTCGTTAGGACTCCAAGAATCAAGAAAGCAAAGTGGGGTGGCAGAAGCCTCTCTCATCTAGCTTCTAAACTATGGAATAAGCTGCCACTTAATATTAGATCTTTACCTGCCCATGCACATTTCCGGGCCTTGTTGAAAACCTGGCTTTTTCCCACCCAGTAACATTCTTTTTTCCTGGCCTTTTCATATCTCTGCTATTCCAGCGTCAAGACGCCTCTGCAATAGAGCGCTTTGCAAACTTTTACTTAGTTACTTACTAACTACTTGTCTTTCAGCTGCTTATTTCTGTATTTGATTGTTAAACTAGTACTAATGTGGTGAAATCTTTGCTCAGATAGTATTACCATGTGTAAAAATGACAAAATAATGAAGCAACCCTATCAAAAATATGCTGCTTTATGCCACATAATTTGCCTTTTCTTGTTGCATAATTTAGTAAACCCTGCTGCATAATTTGGTGCTCCCCTGCCACATAATTCCAGTGGCTCTACATATAATCTAGATTAGCATTAATTGGAAGAGCGTGCTAAACTTCCTGACTTGTTGAAGCAATGGGCGGGGCAGTCAAAACAAGAAAGGAGAGTCCCTCTAGACCTATAGTTCTTTTGTTTGATTCAACACAAATGCAAAAGTGGGCTAAACATCAGTGTTCAGCAGCAACAATATAGAAAAAACATCAATATTCTCATCTATTTATATATTTTTTATTTTGTTTCTTTTATCAAAATTATTTTAATCATTATTTTTAAATACTTTAAACATAAAATTATTCTCATCTGCATATACACATTATTGTTATCAATGACCCCTATAGTTATACATCAATATTGAGTCAAAAAAGAAACATTGAGCAACCCAAGGTAGAGAGTCAACAATCACCCTATCAACAGCCTTTCATTCATACACACCTCTTCCACTCTCTTCACACCACACTCATCACTTCATACATCTGGAAAGTAAAAGACAATAGATGGTATTATAGTCTTTACGACCATATAGAACTACTGCATATAGCAGGATCTGAATAGCATCGATCGACGCGTTTCGGTGGCTTGAAATGTAATTAGGCGCCACCTTCCTCAGGACCTGCCAGATATCAGGCCATGAATGGGGCAGTCTCAAGCAACATCCGTTATTGCGCCACACTTACTGGATTACCTCTTATATGGGAAAAGCAAGCGATCCTCGTCACATGTGGGGTTGGTGGACTCCCCAGGCCTGCCTGTAAAGAGTGGGCGCGGTCTAATTCATGTAGCACAGCTGCTGTCTCAGAAGCACACCTCTCACCTGACTTGTCACTGCTCGATCTTGTGTGGTTGAACATCACTTGTATATCTAAGAACTGTAGTGTCTTATAACTAGTGATCATGGAAGTTTTGGTAATTTTCAAATTAGCTAGGAATTCACCATTTAGGAATAGTCGTGCATCAATGAGTTAGAGTATTCCAAAAGAATTATGGGTCTGTAATTACATAGATAACAAACGCAATGTATAAGATGTAGTGCACGGCTAGCATTTTTGTTCCTACAAAAGCATCTCTAGCACGAGGTGTTGCACATAGAACCACATTGAGTGCGTGGTCTGATCGAGACCAGAGTACTGAAGCCAGGGTGTGGGGGGGGGCATTAGTGACATGTCGCACCCCAGTGTGTTACTCAAATACCATCTAACCTTATGGTGGATCAGCTATCGGGCTGCCTCGATCTGTCATCTGCTGTAGTCTGTCGCTGTATCTCAGCTCAGCCTTTCTTCCTTCCTGGTGATGAATTCAAAAAGAAAATTTGATGGACAGAATGCCTTCCTTCAAAAGTATCTTTATTCGGATATTAAAACATCCATACAAGAACAATGTATTTACACATTTCACATATAGTAATCTGAACATTTCATCTAAAAAAGTTAAAAAAGAAAACATATCTGATGGACCATTCCAGGATATCAGTTAGGCTCAGGATTAAGACTAAATTTCATGTTAAAAGTTATAAAGTGCAGTGCGAGGACATCTGTACAGGTAGGGAATACCAAACTTATGACAGTGAATAAAATACAGGATCGTAGTTCATATAAGATCAATCACATTAAAAATAAGCCGTAGCCTAATTAAAACAAACATCTTATAACGTCCCAGGTACTGTAAACATTACAGTTCATCCTTTGTGTAATCTCCATAAATCATCTCCTGTTCTGTGTACAATGTAAGACTATCGTGCGGGGGGCCTTTTAATCCGGATGCCTACAGCGCCCGGCAAATAAACTCACTTACATCTCCCCTCTAGATTTCCTCAGTTTCGCGGCTAGTCTTAAAAAATTTACGATACAGAACAGTGTGAAGGGTTCCACAGCCAGTTTTAAGTATAAAAGGGCTACTCTAACCTGGGTAAATTTATTCGCCCTTAGGATGGATTTTAAAAAAAGAGCCCGCGGATATTCATAAAAAGGGCAAAAGAATACAAAATGTAGGGTATCCTGTGGAGATCCTAGATCGCAGCCACAGGGACCCTTTGTACCAATTTCTTTCGGGTACCCCGCGGGAACTGCTAAAATGTGATGTAAAAGATCCAGTCTAAATCTGGTCATTAAAAATCTATCATTTTTGTTATGGATTAGTGCCAGGTAGGGTTCGAGACCTTCAACAGATTTAGTTAATATATGAGACCTCACTGACCCTTTCAGAATTTCGCTATCTTCCCTGGCACAGGCTATCCGCCTCATATATTCTGCCTTTAAAATGCCCTTTAACTGAGGTGTTAATGTTGACGGTTCCCTGAAATATTTTGCACATCCCAGCCACTCCAGTTTATCCTGAACATATTTAAGCCATGGAATTTTATGACCTTTTTCCCTGTTAATGCAGTCTGTTATTATTTCTCTGCTTAGGCTTGCTTCGGGGTTGGTCCAAATTTTGATCCAGCACAGTAACGGCCTAAAGCTTAATCTGTCAGAGATATACGGGATCCCTAGCTCCTCGTGAATAATATGGGCTGGTGTGCTTTGGGGAACCTGCAAGATCCTCCTAAGGAACTTGTTTTCCTCTAGTTGTATAGAGTCCACATTTCTAAATCCCCAGACCTCACTCCCATAAATAATTTTAGAACAACAAATTGAGTTATATAAGTTCAATATTTCCAGCACTGACCATCTACCTAGTCTTGTAGCACGATTCATGATTGAGCCCATGATGCTCGCGTGCTGTTTGCATTTATCAGTCGCTAGTGCTCTAAAATTAAGATGTTTGTCGAAGGTAATCCCTAAATAATTGAAAACCTCGACCTTCTCTAGTTTGTGTCCCCCAATTTTACAAATCTATGATGGTGTCCCTCCCTCTGCCTTTAAACGTCGGATTAATCACATTAGAGTGAGTAAGCTTAATTAACTCCATCGTGGGGATCAGATCATATGAGCCCAAGATGTTACCAAGTTTGCTACCTTCTAGTGTGTGTTCTAGGTGCCAGTCCTTGGTGGAGGGGCAACAATCCCATTTAGCCCCTTCCCATTTTAAGTGTGGGCATTGGTGACAATTAAAGTCGCCCGCCAGAATCAGGGTTGGGGGGTTGAATCCTCCAGCGTGTAAATCTGATAATCTATCCTCGAGCTCATTCAATCTATGCGTTGGTTGGGCTGCATTATAAAAATTTAATAAGACAAAACCTAAGCCCTTCCTGCGGTAAGAAATACCCTGTAGATGATCCGAACTCCAGCCCATAACCTCCCAGGATCCTTGTAGTTTGAGAGACACATAAATGATTAGTCCACCTTTCGCTCTTCCCATATTAGATTTCCGGGCCGGTACGAAAAACATTTTGTATCCCTCTAGATGTACGGTACTACTATCTGTCTCCCATGTCTCTTGCAAACAGATGATATGGAATTTCTGGCTGAAATCCAACCACTCCTTATTTTTTAACTTGGAAGATAATCCTGCGATGTTCCAAGAAACCACCCTAAGTTCCTCCTCCTCGTGATTTGTTGGCCTCCTTGCTAGGGTGAGCTGATTTAGGTCGAGGGACCCTGCAAGACGAGTCTCTCCTATAACCACGCTGGTAACTAAAGGAGTTGGTGAGGTTTCAATTCGCCTGAGGGATAGTTCTAGAGTGTTTCCCGTACTATCCAAGCCTTCCCTGTACTCTAAATTGGCTAGGGGAGAAAGGGGCTCTAAAAGCTCTTCATGGGCCAGTCAGTCCAATTCATCCATCACTGTTCTCTCACATAATGGGGTGAACCGATTGGGGCCAGCCCACGGGCTATTAATTCTTGTGGTAGGCTTTTCCCTTCTTCTCCAGTTCGTTTGTCTTTGCTCAGCTCGGTAGTCCCTATAGAAAAAATTAAGTGGGAGCATTTTAATTGTCGACCCACCATCAAAGAACCCGCAGCTAAAAGCCAGTAATTCTTTTACCATTTGCGGGTCTCTGAAATTAACAACCACGCAATCTCCTGAAAATTTTTTCTCTGATGGTCCTACCCAAGCTACCCTTCTAGCCATAAGAATATGAGTGTTCCTTGTATTAACTCCCCTAACGTTATTCAGTAACCAGTGCTTAGTTTTGTTTATCAGGGAGTTTGTCGATTCTTCTCTGTCGGGGTTTTGGGCTGGAACTCCCGCTAGGATTATTGTGTATGGGCAGGAGGCTGGGGGCAAGTCCAATGTCTGAAGACCCGGGGTACTTTTGGTCTGTGCATCAGGAGGACTGTGAGCTGTTACCATCCCCCTATTCTTACCCTCCTGTTGTGATCTAGGGGTTGCAGTGATGGGGGGTGTAACTCTGTCCTTATTCACTATAGTGGCAGCTCTCGTGTTGCTCCCTGCCAGCCTACTATTGTTTAAGTCGGCGCTGTCTGGACGCAGATCCTTCCTCGGCCCTTCCTGACTTGCATTAATTCGGGCCACCGGCTGATCCCTATTTTGTGCGTCCAATAGTCTAATTATTTTCCCCTCTATTTTGTTAATATGATCTGCTAGGGGGGCCAAGTGTTTGACAAGAAGGGCTTCTATATTGGATTCTATTACTTTCATTGCTTCCGTTAACCATTCCTTTCTAACTACAGTTGAACAAGATTCACATTGTGTGCAAGTAAATTGCGATCTTGTGTCTTCGGTGGCTATGGGCTCATTCCTAGGTATACCTTTTTTGGTTTTATTAACGTTTCTGGCTTTTTCGGTACCTTTACGGTGTACATTTGGCAGGGACTTGGTATTCGTAATAGGACCAGAGACTGGGATGGGGACTGTCCCTAATAATGTTTTCTTCGATCGGGTAATCACTTCACTTTCTCTCCCTAGTGGTCTGTCAGGATCTCTCTCTACCCCCGTGGCGTTCCCGGCTTGAACTTCGGCTCTATTTTCCCTGATGCCCGGGGCTGGTGACACCACCCTATTTGAACTTGATGGAGAAGTATGATGTTTACATGGGGGGGTTATAGACCCCTCCAAGCTTATTACCTCTTGTTCCCCCTCGACTGCCGTTGGAGTATGAACTAACGCTGTAGTCACAAGCTGGATATTACTATTGCTATTAGCTAAGGTGTTCTGACCTTCAAGGGTGCCCCCCCCAGGTGTGACACATTCAGCGATTGCTCCCAGTGACGATCGTTTGTGGGCCAGGAGGGAATCAAGAGATAGCCTCCGCTCGGTCAATAATATTTCGTGTGAGAGTAAGGATTCTGCCCGTGTTATAAAAGCGTCAAGGGTTCCCCTTGCTCCTCCCCCTGGTCTACTCTGGGGTTTTTTCGGTTTTACCATAGTCCAATATTACCAGAAACAACAAGTTTTGTCCGCCAGAAATGTGTAGCCACAAAAATTGCCCCCTGCTACTTATCTCTCCTTGTCCTCTTGAGGGTATAACAGTGTTCTGGAAATGACTCAGGAACCAAGATTTGTGGCCCGGCCCGGCCTCCTCCGGCCCCGGACGGCCACAGACGGTCCCGCCCTTGTCCCGGGCTTCTCCCGGCGTCGCCCGCGCGCGTCCCGCGACGCGGAGGGAGCCTCAGCAATTTATGCGCCTCCGGGCGCGCAGCTCGTTTCCACCCGGAAGTGGTACCGGGAACTCTGGGAGCTGTAGTCTCCCCCCACAGCGGCCAGCGGTAGCGATGGCGGCGGGAGAGACCAGCAGCGTGAGCAGCCCAGGCGAGGTGCAGCAAGAAGTGACAGGGTGTCGGCGGCGTCAGGTGAGTGCAGTTTCAGGCCAGGACAGAATGCAGAACAATGTCATACATTCACCCCAGTACAGAGATCTGGGCCTAAATACATAGTTTTTTTTTTGCTCACCATGCCATTCCAGTTTGAACCCAGCTATATGCAAATCAGTCTTGACCCTGCGCCCAATGGGAACAGTCCAGCCCGAACTGCCATGCCAGGTCCTCCCTGGACTGGAAACAAGCATCCTAGGACCGGTTTTTGGTTTTCACCCCTCATCAGCCAGGGTAGCTTGACTCCAGTGGCTAAGTAAGCACGGGACCCACGTCTGGGCATATCCGTCCAACTCGGAGTGATGAATGCAAAAAGAACAATTGATGGACAGATTTAAACTAGATCTCTTGACTGGGGGTGAATGTTTGATGTGCTCTGCATTCCGTCCATCATTTGTGAGTCTTGCTTTCTTCCTTCCTGGCCATGGGTCTGGCTGGATAGTGAGCTTGACAACAATGAAGTCCCAAGTAGCCACGGTTGCATCTTTCTGTTTTGCCATAATGAAATGGCTAAAAAAGATCCTATGGATACTTCCCTTCTCCGCTCAGAGAACAGTCGTCGAGGCCATGATACTATCTAGGCTGGATTATGGCAACATCTTATATACGGGGTCTGACAAGATAGGAATCAGACGTCTTCAGATGGTTCAAAGCGCAGCAGCTTGACTCTTATTTCGGCTCCCCAAATACTCTTCGGTGTCTGATCTCTCTCATTATCTCAACTGACTCACAGCAGAGAAGCGCATCAACTTCAAGGCGATCTGCTTTATGTTGAAAATCAAGGTTCATTCAGGACCACAATTCCCATAAAATCTGGTTGTGCCGTATCATCCTTCCTGCACATTGCGTTCCAGTAGCTGGTCTCTCTTCTCAATACAATAAAACAGATGATCTCGAATGGGTGGCCGCTCATTCTCTTTCCTGGGTCCCAGGATGTGGAACCCTCTGTCTAATCCTATAAGAGGACTCACTTCTCTCACTTATATTCGTAAGAAGCTCAAAATTTTGTTATTTTAGGTCTTGTTCTTAGGCTACTGTCACCTGACCTCAAGCGCTGGGAAACCTTATAGGTGGCTACGCGCTATATAAGAACTTCAATAATAATAACGTTATAGCTGGAGAAGTGATACCCACTATTATCTTCCCGATATCTTCTCTGCACTTCATTTTATTCTCCTTCCCCTCCTCAGTATCAGCAATATTTGCTTGGTGCCTAGGTCAACACAGGTTTGGACTATTCAAATTGGCGCTATATAGGAGATATCGTATCCACGGGATGCATTTGCCCTGGAGTACGGGGTAACATTGGCTCCAGCTCTCCACTAATTGGACCATATTTCACAGAAAGCAGAACCCTACAGGGCTCAAACTGGAAGATCGCATTAAGTTCAAATTTCTGTGCCTGGTAGCAAAACTTACAAGAAAACTCCTTCTCTCCTCCACCAATCAATTATGCTCTGCCAGAAAAGTTTTCCGCCATGCACAGACTGGGAGGCTGGGCTTTCTCGTACCTAGTTCAGCATACTGGGATACCTTGCCAGAGAATATCAGTCAAGAGTCCTGATGTTTCGGATTCCCCTCTATCCATTTGTCATTCATAACAGGAGGAGTCCACAGAGATGGAATCTGTCACCACTGATACTGCCTGCCAGAGAGCATTTGTTAGACTAGGCTCTCTCAAACCATTGCCATAGCGTGTTGAAGAGCGCTAATGGGCCCAACCTTGTATCTGTACCATCCGTATAATGCATGACCCTGCACCCCCTACGGCACATAGGGGCCCCAACACTTCTAGGGCCACCATTCAGCACGTGGCAAATGAATATCTGTGGCATATGGGAGACTAAGAGGCCCCTCATCATATTCTGCAAGGGAGCCCTATAACTTTACGGTTTGTCACTGAGGTCTACTGCAGCCTACCAAAGCAGACTGGGCTTACTCTCTCTGGCCTCTACCATGGTCTGCTGTAGAGCCACTAACGGTCCTGGCCTTCGATGTCTACTGCCGGTACCAGAGCCGACAGGGCTTACTCTCTCTGACCTCTACTGTGGCGTGCTTTAGAGTGCTAACAGGCCCGGCCTTCGATGTCTACTGCTAAGTACCAGAGCCAACTGGCCTACTCTCTCTGGCCTCTACCATGGCCTGCTGCAGAGCCACTAACGGTCCCGGCCTTCGATGTCTACTGCCAGTACCAGAGCCGACAGGGCTTACTCTCTCTGGCCTCTACCATGGCCTGCTGTAGAGCCGCTAACGGTCCCGGCCTTCAGTGTCTACTGCAAAGTACCAGAGCCGACTGGGCTTACTCTCTCTGACCTCTACTGTGGCCTGCTGAAGAGCCGCTAACGGGCCTGTCCTTCAATGTCTACTGCGAAGTACCAGAGCCGACTAAGCTTACTCTCTCTGACCTCCACTATGGCCGACCGAAGAGCCGCTAATGGGCATGGCCTTTGATGTCATCTGCAAAGTACCAGAGCCGACTGGACTTACTCTCTCTGGCCTCTATCATGGCCTGCTCTAGAGCCGCTAACAGGCTCGGCCGTCGATGTCTACTGTAAAGTGCTAGAGTCAACTGGGCTTACTCTATCTGGCCTCTACCATGGCCTGTTGTAGAGCCGCTAACAGGCCCATCCTTCAATGTCTACTGCAAAGTACCAGAGCCGACTGGGCTTACTCTATCTGGCCTCTACTGTGGTCTATCCAAGAACAGGTGAAGTGCCAAGCCTCAGTTGTGTCCCACACCCTAGCAGCCCTGAATGGGCTTACTCTCTTCAGCTTCTACCATGGCCAGTCCAAGAAGAGCTGATGAGGCCAAGCCCGGGTTTCTTTCGGAGCAGCAGAGACAGTTAGACCGCATCTAATCCTTGCTGTAAATGGAGCCCACCAGAAAGCAGCTGTAAGGTGTGGACTCTCCGGCTCCTGCTACAGTCCACCAGAGACCGACTGTTCAGTATGGCCCCCTCTGTAGCCCACCGGAGAGCAGCTGCCTGGTCTCTCTGGTCCCTTCTGAAACCCACCAGGGAGCGCTGTCAGGTCTGGGGTCTCTGGCCCCTTCTGTAGCCCACCAGAGAGCAGCTGTCAGGTCTGGGCTCTATGGCCCCTTCTGTAGCCCACCGGAGAGCAGCTGTTAGGTCTGGGCTCTCTGGCTCCTTCTGTAGCCCACAGGAGAGCAGCTGTCCGGTCTGGGCTCTCTGGCCCCTTCTGTAGCCCACCGGAGAGCAGCAGTCAGGCCTGGACTCTCTGATCCCTTCTGTAGCCCACCGGAGAGCAGCTGTCAGGTATGGGCTCTCTGGCCCCTTCTGTAGCACACCAGAGAGCAGCTGCCTGTTCTAGGCTCTCGGGTCCCTTCTGTAGCCCACCAGGGAGCACTGGTAGGTCTGGGCTCTCCCTACGTCTTCTTCAGACGCTGACAGGAGTAAGGTGCCTCTGGTGTCAGCAATACTCCCGGAAACAGCAGCAGACATCGCTGGGTCTTGGTCACTTCTAGAACCCATGAGACAGCAGCCGATGAAGGAACCTAGTACTTTTCGCCCTCTGCTGCTATCAGAGACAGGCTAACCTCTGCCACGGACAGGAAGCGGCTGTGCACTTGCACTATTTCACCTCTACGACAGACCGACCGAGACCACCGGAAATGGCTAGACCCTCTAACCCCAGCTAGAGACCACGAGAGAGCAGCTGATGCCACCCGGATCGCTGGCCTTTTCTGCAGCCAATCGGAGACCAGATGAACCGACTTCTACAAACCTCAAGGGAGCAGCAGATAAAAACTTAAGCTCTTTGATCTCTGCTCCCAACCAATCCGAGAGCAGCTGAAAGTGCTAGACCCTCAGCCCTGGGTTACCAACAATTGCACAAAAAGTGCCAGCTCTCTACACGCATGCGCGCGCGGTCCCGTGTGACTGGTGTACACAAGTATGCTCCCCGTGCCTACGTTCCGAAGTTTGTCCTGCTGCACCGGCCGTCCACTCCTGAGAAAAGTTTAGGGGCTTTTTTCTTGCTGGGACTTTCTTAAGTGGAATTTCTGAGCAGCGCTATTGTTTATATTTTGATATTTGCCGAGATGATGAAACTGCCAGAAACCCTGGCACTTCTGCAATGCGGCGTGACCTCGCCTCCTGCCAGGCTCACACGGTGGCCAAGTGACAAGGCCGTCAGGAGGGGCGGGAGGCGCGCTTTCCTGGAAGGGAGCAGCTCTGTACTGTAAGCCTACATCAAGTGGAAGTCTTGGCACACTGTCCACAGTCAGGTGCCCTGTGAAAGGTTCCAAAAACAGTCCCATTGTCTTTGCGAGCTGGTCGTCTGCCACCATCTGGAGCATCAGTGGCAGGTGGTACGGGAGCTCTGGGTGGGCCTCGTCGTCCCCTAGTAGAAAGGGCAGGTCTGAGGGAGAAAGATCTCCCTTCGAGTAGAGAGGGCTCTGGGTGGGCATGAGTGAAAGGTTCTGCAGCTCTCTCTGATGAGATCACTGCTTGACGGGTAGTGAAAGGGTTCTGGGTGGGTATGCTCACCCCGTGAGTGAAGGGTTCCACCTCCTCCTCTGATGGGACCTCTACCTGTCTGGTGGCAGTGAGGAAAGGGTTCTGGGTGGGTATGCTCACCCCTTGAGTGAAGGGTTCCACCTCCTCCTCTGATGGGACCTCTACCTGTCTGGTGACGGTGAGGAAAGGGTTCTGGGTGGGTATGCTCACCTCTTGAGTGAAGGGTTCCACCTCCTCCTCTGATGGGACCTCTACCTGTCTGGTGGCGGTGAGGAAAGGGTTCTGGGTGGGTATGCTCACCTCTTGAGTGAAGGGTTCCACCTCCTCCTCTGATGGGACCTCTACCTGTCTGGTGGCGGTGAGGAAAGGGTTCTGGGTGGGTATGCTCACCCCTTGAGTGAAGGGTTCTACCTCCTCCTCTGATGGGACCTCTACCTGTCTGGTGGCGGTGAGGAAAGGGTTCTGGGTGGGTATGATCGTCCCTTGAGTGAAGGGTTCCACCTCCTCCTCTGATGGGACCTCTACCTGTCTGGTGGGGTGAGGAAAGGGTTCTGGGCGGGTATGATCGTCCCTTGAGTGAAGGGTTCCACCTCCTCCTCTGATGGGACCTCTACCTGTCTGGTGGGGTGAGGAAAGGGTTCTGGGTGGGTATGCTCACCCCTTGAGTGAAGGGTTCCACCTCCTCCTCTGTTGGGACCTCTACCTGTCTGGTGGGGTGAGGAAAGGGTTCTGGGTGGGTATGATCGTCCCTTGAGTGAAGGGTTCCACCTCCTCCTCTGATGGGACCTCTACCTGTCTGGTGGGGTGAGGAAAGGGTTCTGGGTGGGTATGCTCACCCCTTGAGTGAAGGGTTCCACCTCCTCCTCTGATGGGACCTCTACCTGTCTGGTGGCGGTGAGGAAAGGGTTCTGGGTGGGTACGATCGTCCAATGGGTGAAATGTTCCGCCTCTCCCTCTGATGAGATCTCTGCTTATCTGGTGGTGGGTGGTGAAAGAGTTATGGGTGGGCACACCGGTCCCCTGGGTGAAAGGTTCTGCCTCTCACTCTGAGATCTTTACGTGTCTAGTGGTGGAAGAGTTCAGGGTAGGCATGGTTGCCCACCTGGGTGAAAGGTTCCGCCTCTCTCGCTTATGAGATCTCTACACGCCTGGTGGTGGAAGAGTTCTGGGTGGGCACGGTAGCCACCTGGGTGAAAGGTTCTGCTTCTCCCTCTGAGATCTATACGTGTCGAAGAGTTCTGGGTGGGCAGGATCAGCCCCCTGGGTCACGTGGTAAGCCTCTGGTAGGCCCCTCTGCTGTCTGGAGACAGGTAGGTACAGAATTCTAGGTTAGTTTCGTCACTCCCTGGGAGAGGGGTTGTGGCTCTCTCCGAGGGGCAGGTGGGAGAAGAGCTCTGGCAAGTTCGTCCAGTTGATCATGGTGGTCCAGTTTGTCATGGTCGTCCAGGTGGTCATGGTCGTCCAGTTGGTCATGGTCGACCAGTTGGTGAACGGCGATTAATGTAAAGCACCCCCCTATAGGTTTCACGTACTTTTACAAAGTGAGCTGTCAGTGTGAAGCCCGGCCTGCTGATCTCCGCCCAGGGGCTCAGTAGAATATTCAGTTACGACTCTTTCAATGTCCCCCACACCCGTCCCCTCGATGTATTGTGGCTCTATAACACTAAAGGTGCTTCCTGCTCACCTGTCGCCCACACCCCGCCGCGGGTCTCCACCACACTCTGTTTCATGCAGCTGTTGCCTTTCCCTCTGCCTGACGTTTCCGGTAGTAGGCGGCAGGAAGCCCTTGTTTCTCTCCACCTGCCCCCCCAGGCCCCTGCTCGTACCTCGGCTGGTTACAGCCCCCGCCTTCCCTTTCAAACGCTCCAGGTGCCCGGTAGCTTCTGCTGACGTGGAGCCCATGGGAGGCAGCCGGGGCGAGGCCTCGCATGAACCCACTCCCCTCTACCCTGCACCGATGTGCACTGGTGCAGACACGCACCCCTGGCCCGGCTTGAGTCAGCCAGCCTCCCCTCTCTAGCCACCCCTTCTTGCCTTTCTGGCACCAGGGAAAAGCGCCACAGGTACCGCAGTGAGCCCCAACGGCTATGACGCCACGGTGACCCCAAACTGAGGTGCCACAGTGACCCCCCAGACTGAGGTGCCACAATGACCCCATTCATGCTGAGGCTTCCGAGTGACCCCGCCCCCGTCTGAGAGTCCACTGTGACCCCCAGACTGAGGTGCAACAGTGACCCCCCAACCCACCTCAGGCTGAGACGCCACAGAATTGAGTGGGGGCCTCGGATGGCTTGAAGGCTTTGTGATCTAATTGCTTATATAATATATATGGATTTGACGGAGGGCGCCCCTCACCACACGCGGGGGCGAGAGGGCGGGGTCGGTCTGCGCATTCAGGGGTCCCCACTGCAGTGCTATGCCTTGACCTCACTGGTGCTCCCCGTCGCCATGGCAGGAGCCAGCCTGTGAGGTGTTGGTGATGTCCGTGGTACCCAATGCATCGCACCTGTCGGACAAGCTGGGCCGAGTGGCACAGGTGTGGCTACCGACCAAACCGCGGGCACATGCACTACCTACGTGGAGGTGGAGATGTTCCGTGCACGGCCTCTGTGTTTAACTTGGCAGTCTTACACAGAGGTGGTACGACTGGAAATAGTGGCATACTGGCCACCCTGAATTGGGAGTTAGTCCAGTGCCAGCTGGCAATGCCAGGAGCAGCCACAGATCTGCATGGGGAACATCACTCTCCCCCCCCCCCCCCCACTGTAGAGGGTGGTAGACGGGGGCACCCGCCTCTGATACTGGTGCCATTCTATACCAGGACACTAGTTGTGGCCAGAGCTCATGCACATTTACCCTGGAGACGTGTATCACTCCCCATTCTGTCCGCTAGGCGGCGCTGCTGTCGGCGCCAGGTGACAGTGCAGCATTACTCTCGTTCAGGCTAAGTCTAGGAAATGTGACTTAGTAAACTGGGATTTGAAGAACGACTCATGCGATTGGTCACACGTGGGAGGGACATCACAAGTCCCTGACCAACAGAAAGGCAGCCCTCACATCGCCCTGACAGGACAGCATGGCTCGCTTCAGGGCTCTGGCCTAGTTTGCCCAGTGGTGTGCAGCCCTGGCACGTGTTAGGCAACCCCCAGCGCTTCCTGGCCCACCATTTGTTCCTTTAGCCAACTTCCGTTCTTTCACCCTCCTCCCCATTTCCTGCCTTTGTGCTCTTCCACTACATTTAAACTCCAGTGCCCTTTACTTCTCTTCCTCCCTCCCTCCCTCGCCTCCTTTTCATTCTTTTGTTATCTCCTCTGTCCTTCATACTTGCTTTCATTTTTCGGGGTGTTTTATTAAGCTGGCCGCCGTGACCCCATTTCACAAATAATACACACCTACACAAACATCAATTTATTTATGAATTTTATAAAGCGCTGGCTAGACCCGAAGGCATTAGAGCGCTTTACAGAATCAAGAGCAGGGCAATTACCAGTCACTAAGGATATGAACGTGCAGCAATCTTAGGTTCAAGCACCATAACAACTATAAATACACAGACAGAAATATTAGGCAATGCAGGTGGAATACAATGTGTACACGGAACAGGAGTTCAGCTCTCGGGCCCTTACTGATTGTGGTTAAGTCACAAAGTTTGAGACCAGCGAGAGAAGGACCTACAAGGCACAAGAGGCAAGGAGAAGTAGGCAGCCAGCTGTTCAGCAGAGTCAAAGAGAGGCTAATAGAACCGAGTTCAAGAATGAATTAAATTAATCGATGAGGGTTGGTAAAGCGCATCTACTCGCCCGTGAGGGTCTCGAAGTGCTGGGGTGGGGGCGCCCTCTCCTTTGAGTGCTGTGGGTCATCCGAAGAGCCAGGTCTTGACGTCCTTCCTGAACTGGAGCAGTGTGGGAGATTGTCGGAGGGTGTTCCAGGCTTTGGCGGCGAGGTAGGAGAGGGACCTTCCTCCCGTTTTGGTCTTACTGATACACGGGACGGTGGCCAGAGAGAGCTGGGCTGATCGGAAGTGTGCGTGTAAGGAGAGGCGTCAGGTCAGGTATGCCTCGGAAGTGTGCGTGGAAGGAGAGGCGTCTGTTCAGGTATGCCTCGGAAGTGTGCGTGAAAGGAGAGGCGTCTGTTCAGGTATGCCTCGGAAGTGTGCGTGGAAGGAGATGCGTCTGTTCAGGTATGCCTCGGAAGTGTGCGTGGAAGGAGAGGCGTCTGTTCAGGTATGCCTCGGAAGTGTGCGTGGAAGGAGAGGCGTCTGTTCAGGTATGCCTCGGAAGTGTGCGTGGAAGGAGATGCGTCTGTTCAGGTATGCCTCGGAAGTGTGCGTGGAAGGAGAGGCGTCTGTTCAGGTATGCCTCGGAAGTGTGCGTGGAAGGAGAGGCGTCTGTTCAGGTATGCCTCGGAAGTGTGCGTGGAAGGAGAGGCGTCTGTTCAGGTATACCTCGGAAGTGTGCGTGGAAGGAGAGGCGTCTGTTCAGGTATGCATCGGAAGTGTGCGTGGAAGGAGAGGCGTCAGGTCAGGTATGCCTCGGAAGTGTGCGTGGAAGGAGAGGCGTCTGTTCAGGTATGCCTCGGAAGTGTGCATGGAAGGAGAGGCGTCTGTTCAGGTATGCCTCGGAAGTGTGCGTTGAAGGAGAGGCGTCTGTTCAGGTGTGCCTCGGAAGTATGCGTGGAAGGAGAGGCGTCTGTTCAGGTATGCCTCGGAAGTGTGCGTGGAAGGCGAGGCGTCTGTTCAGGTATGCCTCGGAAGTGTGCGTGGAAGGCGAGGCGTCTGTTCAGGTATGCCTCGGAAGTGTGCGTGAAAGGAGAGGCGTCTGTTCAGGTATGCCTCGGAAGTGTGCGTGGAAGGAGAGGCGTCTGTTCAGGTATGCCTCGGAAGTGTGCGTGGAAGGAGAGGCGTCTGTTCAGGTGTGCCTCGGAAGTGTGCGTGGAAGGCGAGGCGTCTGTTCAGGTATGCCTCGGAAGTGTGCGTGGAAGGAGAGATGTCTGTTCAGGTATGCCTCGGAAGTGTGCGTGGAAGGAGAGACGTCTGTTCAGGTATGCCTCGGAAGTGAGCGTGGAAGGAGAGGCGTCTGTTCAGGTATGCCTCGGAAGTGTGCGTGAAAGGAGAGGCGTCTGTTCAGGTATGCCTCGGAAGTGTGCGTGGAAGGAGAGGCGTCTGTTCAGGTATGCCTCGGAAGTGTGCGTTGAAGGAGAGGCGTCTGTTCAGGTATGCCTCGGAAGTGTGCGTGGAAGGAGAGGCGTCTGTTCAGGTATGCCTCGGAAGTGTGCGTGGAAGGAGAGGCGTCTGTTCAGGTATGCCTCGGAAGTGTGCGTGGAAGGCGAGGCGTCTGTTCAGGTATGCCTCGGAAGTGTGCGTGGAAGGAGAGACGTCTGTTCAGGTATGCCTCGGAAGTGAGCGTGGAAGGAGAGGCGTCTGTTCAGGTATGCCTCGGAAGTGTGCGTGAAAGGAGAGGCGTCTGTTCAGGTATGCCTCGGAAGTGAGCGTGGAAGGAGAGGCGTCAGGTCAGGTATGCCTCGGAAGTGTGCGTGGAAGGAGATGCGTCTGTTCAGGTATGCCTCGGAAGTGTGCGTGGAAGGAGAGGCGTCTGTTCAGGTATGCATCGGAAGTGTGCGTGGAAGGAGAGGCGTCTGTTCAGGTATGCGGGTCCTGTGTTGGGATGGGCCTTGTATACGTGGGGGAGGAGTTTGAAGGTTATTCTTCTTTCGACTGGAAGCTAATGGCGATCGCGGAGATGAGGGGGCTTTTGGTAGGCCTTCTCCCTCCATACAACTGGAGGCAGCGGGTCAGCCCCCTTCTGCCATTGGCTGCTTTTCACTGTCAGTTATCTGCCACTAGCTCCTATTGTTCTGAGAATACGTATCTTCTGTCATGTTATTCGTGAAAGCTGGATCCTGCCTTCCATCCGCCTGGATGATGTAAAATCTATTTTATTACCTCTCCATCCTGTGGAGTACCCTGCCTGGAAGGATCAGCCTGGTGTGATGAGAGGTTCTCAACAGAAGCGCCTACTGGAATGGACTCCACATGGTCCAACCTGCGAAGGCGCTGATCTTGTGCCCAAGCGGCCTCCTCAGTCTCAATCGACCAGGCGACACTTGCACGGAAGTCACTACACCCACTCCCTACCATTAGGACCATTCAAGGCCTCCCATGGTTGAGTGTCCCCTCGCGCTCCTAACTTAAGATGGCTTCCGACTGTTTTGGTAGGTGGCCTGTAGGCACTTGGTACACTCACCGCACACCTGGCGAGACACAGCCGCCCCCTCAGGGCTCGCTTCCTCGTCACCTGTACCTCCAGGTGGACTTTCTGAGGTTCAGAAAACCTTGGAATGCATTTGTTCTGAGTGGCTTTTTGGCGCGTGTCTCAGTATCTAGCGGTTTTCCTCTGAGCCTCTCCTGAGCACGCGCCTCACCCTTGTCCCACACACACATCACACTGATGCCCTTCCATCCTGGCAGCCCCAGCTGGGACTGGCTGACGGGGCGGTGGGCCATTCGTGCAGGTGTCTTTGCAGGAGGTAATGCTGGAGTTTCCCTCCAGCCCGGGCTGGCGCTGACAGCCTGCTCCCAGAATAGCGTGGCCTGACTAGCATCTGTCGAAAGCAGTGCCCTACGAGTGCCTTACAGAAATATCACCCACTGGAGTTAATAATAGAACATGTGGAGCCAACGGAACGATATTTATATCAGACAATGTTTGTGTCACTAATATTCTGGCATACAAGCCCCCGGACCGCAGGCTCAAGAAGTCCTCCTTTCAGGCAGCTTTGCACGCGGTGGGCATGTTAACCCCTTCCTCTTTTTCTGATGGACGGGTTCCAGCTGTTACCCTGCTCCGACTGACCGATGGTTGGACGCAGGCGCGGTGGTCAGCTGTCTTCGAATGTCTCCTTGGAGGGAAGGTTTGCAGAAGGCAATGCTTGTTCGTAGCCTGGCATGCAGCGCGCTCGGCTCTACACTCCCTGGCAGGGAACGAGCCTGGTGTCTCTGCACGGCACAAGCGCGCCTGCTACCCAGGTGCCAGGCGCTAGGATGGGCCTGCATCGGATGATGAGTTGATCACCTTGAAGGCACATGGGATCACACTGCTGTGTTTTCAGGACTGGAGGGGGTCTTCCGAAGCAGCAGCTGGAGCCCCCCTTCATGGGGTGCCTGGGGTATCCTTGCCAAGCCCCCCTCTAGAGATGGGGGCGCCTCTTCTCCAGTGGCATCAGCACTGCCATAGCCCGAAGTCTTGTCTCCTTTGGCAATAACTCTTGACGTTCTCAGAATTCACTGGCCCGTTTTGGCACGGCGCCCACATCTCCCGAAATAGTTCACTGCCCTGGTGTCAGTTCTAATGGAGGACACGGGCCCTCTCAGTCCTGTTCTGTTCGGTAAAGCGCACACTCCACCTGATAGGGTTTCAGAGCGCTGTACCCAGATGAAACGTCATGGACACCACGCAGAGGATTTACAATCCAGCATCAGTCATACATGACAGAGTAGATGGGTTTACAATGTGGGAGGTGCACAGTAGTAAACGAGGTAACTACAGAAGTAGTGAAGGGGCGTGGTTACCAGCGGCCTGTAGTGCGGGTTCGCATCAGAAGCCCGCGGGTATGCGGTAATACCACGGTCGCACCACGGGTATGTGGTAATACCAGGGTGGCACCGCCGGTATGTGGAAATACCACGTTTTACCCAGCTATGGGCTGCAAAACATTGAATGTGCTGTGTTTCCACACGCATGCTTTACCTTGCAACATTTATGTGGATACAAAGCGCCGTCCTGATTTTTGGGGGCTGGTCTTCTGTGGGCCGAACCGGGATCTCCCGAGGGCCGGAAAGAGACTTCAGGTCTCCTGTTTCCTGCCGAACATAGCAGCTGGAAAGCGAACAGGAGGTCGGGGCTGGCTGAGGCGCTAGAGGGGTTGTTGTGGTAAATAAAATACAGGTGAAACACTCCGCAAAAAAAGTTGGTTTTGCAGGAGAGAGAAAAAAATCCTTCTTTCAAAAAGTTATTTTGTTCTTGAAAGACTGGCTTCAAACTTTGTACCTGTGCGATGCGGACGTTGTCGCCTTCCTGAAACATTCTGGGTTTGGCGAAGCATGAGGTGGGTCTGATCTGGGATTGAAAGGGGGGGGGGTGGGGGTTGATGCACAACAGACCGGTCCCCGGGAGGTGACGTGGCGCAGCCCGCGGTGTTCTGGTTCCCGTGGGTGAGAGTTCAGTCCTCGTGATCCGAGTGAACTGTGGCAAACAGCGCGTCACGTGGTAAAGTACACACAGGTACACACAGACAACAAGAGAGACAGGAACTCATCACGGGTCTGAAGAAATAAACAGCAGAATCAGACACGCACTAGTTGCCTCACCCCCAAAACACGTGCGCGCCCGGGGATTCAGACACACGGGGCAGAATGAGACCTGCACACACAGAAACACACAAGGATGAGCACACACACACCACAAAGGGCAGGGGGATATGTTCTGGGGCGGAGGGAGGGTAGGCAGGGTCGGCCCCAGAAGGCTGCGCCCTGTAAGCACGTCACACAGGGGCCTCACTGGTCATGGCCTGGATGCACCGGGCAGCCCTGGTATTTAAACCGCGGGTCACGTGACCGCGGGGCCATTCCAACTTCGGGTGACTGTCTCTCAGCCCCTGGAGGCCGACAACATTGTACCCCGGATTCTGCTGATTTTTCAGGGGTGACACTGAAATGGGAGCCGGAACTTACTCCCAGGATGTCAGTCTCTTGCACCACCCAGTGCCCCCGGGATCTTGGGGCTCTGGCTTGCCTGCGTTGAAATGCTCGCCGGTTTTACTCCTCCCTAGGAGACTGAGCATGGCTCGGAGTGCTGCAGGGTAACACCCTTGAGTACACGCCTGAAACAAAGGATGCTGGGTGCTACTCCGGTGCTGGTGCGAGGGGTCAGTCGGGTGGTGGTCTCTCAAGAGAGTGTAGGTTGCCCTCTCCATGCACTGTGGCTGTGCCTGGGCTGTGCAGATGGCGTTCCCGATCTCGCCGTTCGCTTGGGGCCAACGGGGCGTGATCCTACGGTGTTTGGTTCTTCCGCATGTCCAGTACATGTTGTTGAAATGCGCTCCATTGTCCGTCAGGAGGGCCTGTATAAGGCCATGTGTGGCTACAATTTTCTAAAGTTTAGGAATTGTCTCTTCCGCATCGGTGGTCTTCACGGTCCCCGCTTCTGGATATTTAGAGAAGCAATCAATGACCACCAGAGAGTGTCCGCCATCGTCCAGGAGACTGTCCCAGGGCCGCCGTGATGGCTTCCCATCTCCCCAACCTGCTTTGTGCTATGTTGAGTTGAAGACAGTTGTCCGCCCAGGTGGCTTCTATGATGTTGGTTTAGGATTTAGGGAGGGGCCATGATCGTCCCACGATTGCCCTCGGATATTCCTCTGCGTCCTTGGCCACTGGCTCCTCTTGCGGTGTGGCGGGGCAGGCATGTCTCAAGAGATAATCCGCGGGGTTGTGGACTCCAGGTCGATACTCCACTGAGAGATGGTATTCCAGTAGCTGGAGTATCCACTTTTAAATCCACGCTGACCCTTCGAGTAGGGGGATCAAGGGTTTATGGTCAGTGCTGACTGTGAATGAGTGTCCATATAGGTAGATATGGAAATGTCTGCAGCCCCAATCGATGGCTATGGCTTCCTTTTAGATATGTGAGATCTGCTGGTCCATGGGGGGTCGGAGCGAGGCTGGCACTGCCGGACTGGGAACCAAAACGGGCCCTGGCAAAGTGCTCGGCTGCCCGGCTCCCCCCTCCACCCTCAGCCGCTGAGCTCTTTGCCAGGGGCGGTTTTCGGCCGATTTTGTTACAGGTTATGCTGCAAAAACGGCCCTGTAACAAAAACGGCCCCCAGGGACCCAAAACCTGCCCCACCGGTGCGGCCCACCGGGGGATTGCCCGGTGCCCACTACGGCCAGTCCGGCCGGCCGTGGAGGCTGGCATAGGTGACAGGGACCCACTCTCTGCACAGTTGTCACTAGGAGAGTTCTGCTCCCAGACCAGTGGAGCTGGTGTCCACGGCGAGCTCCGTGTCATTGTTTGGGTCAAAGTAGACAACGCCTCTTGTTCGGGACCCCATTGCCAGGGGGTTGATGCCACAGTGAGATCTCGCAGCGGTCCTGTGAGCTGGGTTGGGTTTGGCATGAAGCGGCCGCAGTAGGTGACCATTCAGAAGAAGCTTCTGACTCCGGTGACTGTAGGAGGTGCTGCTGCGGCCTGGATGTTATGGACTTTGGCCATGTCAGGGGCGATCCCTCCCGCTGTGAAACGGTATCCAAATAAACATATTTCCTCCTTCAGGAATTTGCATTTCCCTTTGTGCAAGGTGAAGCCGCAGCTTTGTAGTCGTGTGAACATTGAGTGTGGGTAGTCGGTGAAAATGTTCATCCAGAGTAAGTGCATGGACTAGAATGTCGTTGCTGACATTCAAAACTCCGGCGAGGCCAGCCAGCACTCCCTTGATAATGCCATGAGACACCTCTGAGGCACGGGAGATGCCGAAGTTGAGGTGCCTATACCGCCTCAGACTGAGGTAAGTGGAGAAGGTGGTTGAATGTTGGGAATCAAGCGTCAGTAGGATCTGGTGGTAGCCGGTCTGGAGGACCATCGCGACCCGCAGAGTTCTCCTACAGTTTTGTCCACAGATGATGTTAAATGGCATTCTCTTTTCATTGTGGTGGTGAAATCCTTATGTCGACGCATAAGCGCACTTCTCCTGGCTGCTTCATCTTTCGAGCTGGGGTTCATTTTTAGGTCTCGCCTGACCCAGCGCATGCGCTGGTCTGGCGAGACATTTTGTGAGGGCTCCAAAAAGTGCTACCAGGCCAGCCTAGAGCTACAGTGCATGTGCGCGGACGCGCGCGTTGCGCTTTACCGCGATTACTTTCACTTGCGCGGCCGCACGCCCGCTTTGATGTTTGATCGCGATCACTTTCGCGGCCGCTTTGATGTTCTCCGTGAGCCTTCAATAGATTGCAGCAGTTAAAACAAGCATTGGTATAGTCAATAGGTCTCGCTTTTGGGACCTTATAAGTGTTTAGTTATGCAACTGTTGCATGGCTAAACACTTATAAGGTCCCAAAGGCGAGACCTATTGGCTATGCCAATGCTTGTTTAAAGGGTCAGAGGTGGGGCATTGTTGGTGCCCTGTCACTATGGCCTTAAAGGTTCTCCCAGGGGATGCTCACAGATGGAGGGTCAGGTGGCCCCGGGTGGACTCCCTGGTGGTGGCCCACAGACGGAGGGTCAGGTGTCCCTGGGTGGACTCCCTGGTGGTGGCCCACAGACAGAGGGTCAGGTGGCCCCGGGTGGACTCCCACGTGCCACTGTCCTGCCTTGGCACTGTTGGTGCCCTGGTCCATCTGGATCCTTCTCGGTGGCGGTAACAGATGGTGGTCGGTATGTACTTCAAGTTTCGGCTTCTACCTTGTTCTTCATGTCCTTGACCCCATGTCAAGTTCAAAGTTCACTGTAGCGTGACCTGGGAACAACATCCCGGTTGAGGCGTTTGTTTTAGGCGCTGAGTGCCCGAAGGGTTAAAAAGACGGGCGCCCATGAAGAGAGCTAGCGGCGCCCCTCTCGTCGGACTGATGTTTACATTTCAAGCATAAACAGAAATGTTCCTGTGCATGTTCGAGAGTCACCTCGGCTTCAAGGATTGCACTAAGCGCACAGAATCACTTGTGCAAACAAACACCGCCCAGGGAGTGACACGCTCTCCTTGTTTTCTTTCAGAAGCGCAAGCCTTCCATGTGACTACCTCTGCATGAGACCTGCCTGCTTGAGGTTGCACAAGACTGAGGTAGGACCTGAAGTGACTGACTCTACCCAGCCCTAGCAACCCGTCAGAAGCCGAAGCGTAATATGACTGACTGACTACTCCTGAACTATCAGTCTTCAGGTGTGCCCTGTCCTAGCATCCTTTCAGAGGTCCAGGCCTAAGGTGACTGACTCCACCCCCGACCTATCATCCTTCAGATGTGCTCGGTCCTAGCATCCTTTCAGAGAGTCAAGACTAACGTTTCTGACTCCATCCCTGACCTTTCATCCTTCAGATGTGCTCAGTCCTAGCATCTTTTCAGAGGTCCAAGTCTATCGTGACTGACTCCACCCCTGGCCTATCATCCTTCAGATGTGTTCGGTCCTAGCATCCTTTCAGAGAGTCAAGACTATCGTGACTGACTCCACCCCTGGCCTATCATCCTTCGGATGTGCTCAGTCCTAGCATCCTTTCAGAGGTCCAACCCCAACGTGACTGACTCCACCCCTGGCCTATCATCCTTCGGATGTGCTGAGTCCTAGCATCCTTTCAGAGAGTCAAGACTATGGTGACTGACTCCACCCCTAACCTATCATCCTTCAGATGTGCTCGGTCCTAGCATCCTTTCAGAGAGTCAAGACTATCGTGACTGACTCCACCCCTGACCTATCATCCTTCAGATGTGCTCGGCCTTCGCATCCTTTCAGAGAGTCAAGACTATCGTGACTGACTCCACCCCTGACCTATCATCCTTCAGATGTGCTCAGTCCTAGCATCCCTTCAGAGGTCCAACCCCAACGTGACTGACTCCACCCCTGACCTGTCATCCTTCAGATGTGCTCGGTCCTAGCATCCTTTCAGAGAGTCAAGACTATCGTGACTGACTCCACCCCTGACCTTTCATCCTTCAGATGTGCTCAGTCCTAGCATCCTTTCAGAGAGTCAAGACTAACGTGACTGACTCCACCCCTAACCTATCATCCTTCAGATGTGCTCAGTCCTAGCATCCCTTCAGAGGTCCAAGACTAACGTGACTGACTCCACCCCTGACCTATCATCCTTCAGATGTGCTCGGTCCTAGCATCCTTTCAGAGAGTCAAGACTATCGTGACTGACTCCACCCCCGACCTATCATCCTTCAGATGTGCTCGGTCCTAGCATCCTTTCAGAGAGTCAAGACTAACGTGACTGACTCCACCCCTGACCTATCATCCTTCAGATGTGCTCAGTCCTAGCATCCCTTCAGAGGTCCAAGACTATCGTGACTGACTCCACCCCTGGCCTATCATCCTTCGGATGTGCTCAGTGACTGACTCCACCCCTGGCCTATCATCCTTCGGATGTGCTCAGTCCTAGCATCCTTTCAGAGGTCCAAACCTAACGTGACTGACTCCACCCCTGGCCTATCATCCTTCCGATGTGATCAGTCCTAGCATCCTTTCAGAGGTCCAACCCCAACGTGACTGACTCCACGCCTGACCTATCATCCTTCAGATGTGCTCGGTCCTAGCATCCTTTCAGAGAGTCAAGACTATCGTGACTGACTCCACCCCTGACCTGTCATCCTTCAGATGTGTTCAGTCCTAGCATCCTTTCAGAGAGTCAAGACTATCGTGACTGACTCCACCCCTGGCCTATCATCCTTCGGATGTGCTCGGTCCTAGCATCCTTTCAGAGAGTCAAGACTAACGTGACTGACTCCACCCCTGGCCTATCATCCTTCAGATGTGCTCAGTCCTAGCATCCTTTCAGAGAGTCAAGACTATCGTGACTGACTCCACCCCTGACCTATCATCCTTCAGATGTGCTCAGTCCTAGCATTCCTTCAGAGGTCCAAACCTAACGTGACTGACTCCACCCCTGACCTATCATCCTTCAGATGTGCTCGGCCTTCGCATCCTTTCAGAGAGTCAAGACTAACGTGACTGACTCCACCCCTGGCCTATCATCCTTCAGATGTGCTCTGTCCTAGCATCCTTTCAGAGAGTCAAGACTAACGTGACTGACTCCACCCCTGACCTATCATCCTTCAGATGTGCTCAGTCCTAGCATTCCTTCAGAGGTCCAAGACTATTGTGACTGACTGCACCCCTAACCTATCATCCTTCAGATGTGCTCGGTCCTAGCATCGTTTCAGAGAGTCAAGACTATCGTGACTGACTCCACCCCTGGCCTATCATCCTTCGGATGTGCTCAGTCTTAGCATCCTTTCAGAGGTCCAAACCTAACGTGACTGACTCCACCCCTGGCCTATCATCCTTCGGATGTGCTCGGTCCTAGCATCCTTTCAGAGAGTCAAGACTATCGTGACTGACTCCACCCCTGGCCTATCATCCTTCGGATGTGCTCAGTCTTAGCATCCTTTCAGAGGTCCAAACCTAACGTGACTGACTCCACCCCTGACCTATCATCCTTCAGATGTGCTCAGTCCTAGCATCCTTTCAGAGAGTCAAGACTATCGTGACTGACTCTACCCCTGACCTATCATCCTTCAGATGTGCTCAGTCCTAGCATTCCTTCAGAGGTCCAAGACTATCGTGACTGACTCCCCCTCTGACCTATCATCCTTCAGATGTGCTCAGTCCTAGCATCCCTTCAGAGGTCCAAACCTAACGTGACTGACTCCACCCCTGGCCTATCATCCTTCAGATGTGCTCAGTCCTAGCATCCTTTCAGAGAGTCAAGACTATCGTGACTGACTCCACCCCTGACCTATCATCCTTCAGATGTGCTCGGCCTTCGCATCCTTTCAGAGAGTCAAGACTATCGTGACTGACTCCACCCCTGACCTATCATCCTTCAGATGTGCTCAGTCCTAGCATCCCTTCAGAGGTCCAAGTCTATCGTGACTGACTCCACCCCTGGCCTATCATCCTTCAGATGTGCTCAGTCCTAGCATCCTTTCAGAGAGTCAAGACTAACGTGACTGACTCCACCCCTGACCTATCATCCTTCAGATGTGCTCAGTCCTAGCATCCTTTCAGAGAGTGAAGACTATCGTGACTGACTCCACCCCTGACCTATCATCCTTCATATGTGCTCAGTCCTAGCATCCTTTCAGAGAGTCAAGACTATCATGACTGACTCCACCCCTGGCCTATCATCCTTCAGATGTGCTCGGTCCTAGCATCCTTTCAAAGAGTCAAGACTATCGTGACTGACTCCACCCCTGGCCTATCATCCTTCGGATGTGCTCAGTCCTAGCATCCTTTCAGAGGTCCAAACCTAACGTGACTGACTCCACCCCTGGCCTGTCATCCTTCGGATGTGCTCAGTCCTAGCATCCTTTCAGAGGTCCAACCCCAACGTGACTGACTCCACCCCTGGCCTATCATCCTTCGGATGTGCTCGGTCCTAGCATCCTTTCAGAGAGTCAAGACTAACGTGACTGACTCCACCCCTAACCTATCATCCTTCAGATGTGCTCGGTCCTAGCATCGTTTCAGAGAGTCAAGACTAACGTGACTGACTCCACCCCTGGCCTATCATCCTTCGGATGTGCTCGGTCCTAGCATCCTTTCAGACAGTCAAGACTAACGTGACTGACTCCACCCCTAACCTATCATCCTTCAGATGTGCTCGGTCCTAGCATCGTTTCAGAGAGTCAGGACTAACGTGACTGACTCCACCCCTGGCCTATCATCCTTCGGATGTGCTCGGTCCTAGCATCCTTTCAGAGAGTCAAGACTATCGTGACTGACTCCACCCCTGGCCTATCATCCTTCGGATGTGCTCAGTCTTAGCATCCTTTCAGAGGTCCAAACCTAACGTGACTGACTCCACCCCCGGCCTATCATCCTTCAGATGTGCTCAGTCCTAGCATCCCTTCAGAGGTCCAAGACTATCGTGACTGACTCCACCCCTGACCTATCATCCTTCAGATGTGCTCAGTCCTAGCATCCTTTCAGAGAGTCAAGACTATCGTGACTGACTCCACCCCTGACCTATCATCCTTCAGATGTGCTCAGTCCTAGCATCCTTTCAGAGAGTCAAGACTATCGTGACTGACTCCACCCCTGGCCTATCATCCTTCAGATGTGCTCGGTCCTAGCATCCTTTCAGAGAGTCAAGACTATCGTGACTGACTCCACCCCTGGCCTATCATCCTTCAGATGTGCTCGGTCCTAGCATCCTTTCAGAGGTCCAAACCTAACGTGACTGACTCCACCCCTGGCCTGTCATCCTTCGGATGTGCTCAGTCGTAGCATCCTTTCAGAGGTCCAACCCCAACGTGACTGACTCCACCCCTGGCCTATCATCCTTCGGATGTGCTCAGTCCTAGCATCCTTTCAGAGGTCCAAACCTAACGTGACTGACTCCACCCCTGGCCTGTCATCCTTCAGATGTGCTCAGTCCTAGCATCTTTTCAGAGAGTCAAGTCTATCGTGACTGACTCCACCCCTGGCCTATCATCCTTCAGATGTGCTCGGTCCTAGCATCCCTTCAGAGGTCCAAACCTAACGTGACTGACTCCACCCCTGGCCTATCATCCTTCAGATTTGCTCGGTCCTAGCATCCTTTCAGAGGGTCAAGTCTATCGTGACTGACTCCACCCCTGACCTATCATCCTTCGGATGTGCTCGGTCCTAGCATCCCTTCAGAGGTCCAAGTCTATCGTGACTGACTCCACCCCTGGCCTATCATCCTTCGGATGTGCTCGGTCCTAGCATCCTTTCAGAGAGTCAAGACTATCGTGACTGACTCCACCCCTGGCCTGTCATCCTTCAGATGTGCTCGGTCCTAGCATCCCTTCAGAGGTCCAAGTCTATCGTGACTGACTCCACCCCTGGCCTATCATCCTTCGGATGTGCTCAGTCCTAGCATCCTTTCAGAGGTCCAACCCCAACGTGACTGACTCCACCCCTGGCCTGTCATCCTTCAGATGTGCTCAGTCCTAGCATCTTTTCAGAGAGTCAAGTCTATCGTGACTGACTCCACCCCTGGCCTATCATCCTTCAGATGTGCTCGGTCCTAGCATCCCTTCAGAGGTCCAAACCTAACGTGACTGACTCCACCCCTGGCCTATCATCCTTCAGATTTGCTCGGTCCTAGCATCCTTTCAGAGAGTCAAGTCTATCGTGACTGACTCCACCCCTGACCTATCATCCTTCGGATGTGCTCGGTCCTAGCATCCCTTCAGAGGTCCAAGTCTATCGTGACTGACTCCACCCCTGGCCTATCATCCTTCAGATGTGCTCAGTCCTAGCATTCCTTCAGAGGTCCAAACCTAACGTGACTGACTCCACCCCTGGCCTATCATCCTTCGGATGTGCTCGGTCCTAGCATCCTTTCAGAGAGTCAAGACTAACGTGACTGACTCCACCCCTGACCTATCATCCTTCAGATGTGCTCAGTCCTAGCATCCTTTCAGAGAGTCAAGACTATCGTGACTGACTCCACCCCTGGCCTATCATCCTTCAGATGTGCTCGGTCCTAGCATCGTTTCAGAGAGTCAAGACTATCGTGACTGACTCCACCCCTGACCTATCATCCTTCAGATGTTCTCAGTCCTAGCATCCTTTCAGAGAGTCAAGACTAACGTGACTGACTCCACCCCTAACCTATCATCCTTCAGATGTGCTCGGTCCTAGCATCGTTTCAGAGAGTCAAGACTAACGTGACTGACTCCACCCCTGGCCTATCATCCTTCGGATGTGCTCGGTCCTAGCATCCTTTCAGAGTCAAGACTATCGTGACTGACTCCACCCCTGGCCTATCATCCTTCGGATGTGCTCGGTCCTAGCATCCTTTCAGAGAGTCAAGACTATCGTGACTGACTCCACCCCTGGCCTATCATCCTTCGGATGTGCTCGGTCCTAGCATCCTTTCAGAGAGTCAAGACTATCGTGACTGACTCTAATCTTTGGCTGTGTCCAGCTCTTCCAGCCTTCGAGAGGCTCGTCCCTTCCATGGAGCTCCCCCCTCCCCCCTTTCCACACGTTCTATTCCTGGCTGCGAGGGTGGGACCTGGGAGCACGAGGCAGGGGAGTTTCTGGTTATATCGCATCAATAAATAAATCATGTTGCTTTTACCAGGAAATATTGGATTAGAGAACATGTGACAGAGGGCGCTCCAACGTAAACATAAGGAACTTCATGGTGTCTGTCTTCCATTTCTTTCATAGGTGTATTTCAGAATCAAACATCCAATAATCAACAAGTAAATATCTTCATGAAAACAGAGAAGGAAAACCCGATTATGCAATCTCTAAAAGCAAACAACGACACCATTAACCAAAAGAAATAGAAACAAAATAGGAGGAAAGAAAACAAAAACAAAACAAGATCACAAATACCTTGAGTGCACAGGTAAAGGATGAATCAATACAACAGAATGAAAATCTAATGTATGCAACAAAAAGTGTGGTATATACAATATATGAACATAAGTGTGAGCCCATTGATGGCAAGTATACATTATACATTCTGAATCACCTTACATTTTGCAATCCACCCCATACATAATCCACGAGTTGTAAATAGTCATTCAACTTGTAAATCATTCTTTCAAACTGAGCCGCATTAAACCTATCTTCAAGCCGTGACTGAAGCGCTCTGCTGGCGTCTGGGCGAGGAAGGAAAGCAGGCGCTTCCAGGTGCCACTGACCAGCCATTGGCACCCACTGTGGCAGAGAGGACTCCCCTTTTGTAACCTTCCAGTGAAGTCACAATACGGCCATCGAAAACTCGTGCATTTATTTATTTGAGGTTTTATTCAGCACATTCTAGAGCAGTGCCATGCTGCTGGGGGGGGGGGGGGGGGGGGAATCATGTGCCCTTGGCCCCAGGTCTGTCGGTAGAGAAGCCCAACCTGAGTGCAGTGGGTCCTCGTGTCCCTAGGCCCTGGTGCATGGCACCTGATGCACTATTGATTGCGCCACCCCTGGGCCAGAACCAGCCTGGGCAACAGCGTGAAGGCCTGGTTCGTCGCACCCCGTGGGGGCAGCCTGCGAGGGGAAGGGGGGCATGATCCCAGTCTGTAGACTAGAGTTTAAAGGGCTGCCAATCAGCGATGCCCTCCCACACGACTGGCTAGAGGGGTATCCGAGGATGGAGAGTCCCCCAAAGCCTTTCAAACAACCACAGGGGGGGGAGGGGGGGATTTGGGTCACCTGTTCTACCAGGCACTATTGGGCTCATCCCTACTCCGGCCTAAACAGAGGCCTCCTGGACACTGGGTGGCAGCTTCATGCCTCAGCAGTGCCAGGGGTGCCGGACATTGGTGACCTTAAGGTGAGGCCGACATTTGTGATCGTGGGAGGTGAGGCCGACATTGGTGACCTTGGGGCGAGGCCGGCAATGGTGACCTTGGAGTGAGGCCGACATTGGTGACCTTGGGGGTTGGGCCGAAATTGGTGACCTTGAGGTGAGGCCGACATTTGTGACCAGGGGGGTGAGGCCGGCAATGGTGACTTTGGGGGTGAGGCCGGCAATGGTGACCTTGGGGGTGAGGCCGGCAATGGTGACCTTGAGGTGAGGCTGACATTGGTGACCTTGGGGTGAGGCCGACATTTGTGACCTTGGGGGTTGGGCCGAAATTGGTGACCTTGGGGGTGAGTCCGACATTGGGGACAGTGGCGGCTCGCAGGGGAAGTGCTGCAGGGAGCGGAGTGGGGAAGGGCAGAGTGGGGGGGGGGAGGGGTAGTGGATTCGTACATACGACACAGGAGTAAAGTAAGTAATTAAATAAATAAAACTACTTGCGCTCGCTGCATCGCCAACCTTGAGGCGAGGCCGTCATTTGTGACCTTGGGGGGTGAGGCCGACATTGGTGACCTTGAGGTGAGGCCAACATTATTGACCTTGAGGGGTGAGGCCGACATTTGTGACCTTGAGGGGTGAGGCCGACATTTGTGACCTTGAGGGGTGAGGCCGACATTTGTGACCTTGAGGGGTGAGGCCGACATTTGTGACCTTGAGGGGTGAGGCCGACATTGGTGACCTTGAGGTGAGGCCAACATTGATGGCCTTGAGTGGTGAGGCCGACATGGTGAGGCTGACATTTGTGACCTTGAGGTGAGGCCGACATTTGTGACCTTGAGGTGAGGCCGACATTTGTGACCGTGGGGGGTGAGGCCGACATTGGTGATCCTGGGGTGAGGCCTCATAGTGCCGCTCCCTGTCCCCAAATGAGATGATATTTGTTCAAATGATCTGGGATTCTGATACTTCGAAGGAATGCCGTGGAAGCGCCTAGTGGAAGGCATTCCTCGGCACAGCGCTATAAAGTCTACTCACTCTGACAATCGTGTCTGGGGCACAGTGGACTCATGCACCCATTGCAGGAACGTTGACTTTTGCAATAATAAACATTTTGTAAACAGCGCCAGGACGCCGCTGGGTGAAAAGTGCGCCTTGCGCAATGGCTCAGCGGAGGAGGAAGAGGAGACAAGTAAAGTAAAGAGGACGGAAGAGGTAAAACAAGGGGTGGGAAGAAGAAACGTGTGAAATAGGGGGGCAGTCCGACAGGGAAGATGGGCGTCAGGTGAAGAAGGCGCACAGAACACGCGGTTGAAAGGAGGAGCAGATATGAGACTCAACGGAGAAGCATTTACTCAGAAGAAAGGGTAAATGCCACGAATTGAGGAGGTTGGGTGAGGGTGGAAAGGAGGCCGGTTTCACTGAAGCTGAAGACATCGACAACATAATGCGATAGTGAAAGAGGGGGGCGCAGGGGGAACCGGTTAGAGAATCGAGCACAGGTGAAATGGGAGGGGCCAAAGCGAGACCACCAGGAGCGGGTGAGACGGAAGAAAGGAGTGACGGTGACTGGTGGAGATACGAATGGAAGACAAAAGAACGCAGACGAGAGTAGGCGGGAAGAGACAGACTCTAGCTCGCGGATGAAAGGAGGAGCAGAAACGAGGTGCAGCCACTGAACGATCCGTGAGATGTACAGTGGGGGCAGAAAGGAGAGAGAAGGGCGTGCCGTGCTGGCGTGAGGTGGGACAGAAGCGCCTCCACCCACCCCTCTGTTCCTTTCGGTTCTCCCTGGGTTTCCCCTCGGTTGCACCAGAGCCTGGCGAGAAGTGATGTCGACTGGGATGGTGTCAGCCAGTTCCGCCCGTGACTCATGCTCCCTTGCAGCCTCTTGCAGCAGCCTCGGCTTCATCATCGCTTCCCGGAACCCCCGACCTGAGGGTGGGCTGTGGACTCACAGTCCACCGGGGAGAGAGCGCTGAGATGTGCATGCACCGCTTGGGTGTTTGCTTCTCGTGCAGCTCAACCTGCATCGGATTTGCATTCTGGGACTTGTAGTCAAGTTATGTTGTGTCTAATACAAATACAAACGGGGGTGGGGGTTCCAGATGAATGGGTATGGGCGGTGATTTCACGTTATATTACCATGTTTAACGAGGCTAAAAACCGTGGGCCAGATTTACAAGCCCCGTGCGCCTCTTTTGTGACGCAGCGGCGGCGCAAAGCTATCGCCATGCTGCGACAGATTTACAACGTGATGCATCTAGGGAGATGCGTCACGTTGTAAAGCCCTGAGCCACATTATACCTGCGTCAGGTTTAATGCATGCAGGGTGGGCGTTACTTCGGAAAAAGCCTCGGAAAGGTGAGGCAGTGAAATCTACAAGATTTCACGCAGTCACTTTTCCGACGCTGGTGCGTCAAATCCTTACTCCTGCTTCAAGCAGGCATAAGGCGTGATGCACCATGTTAGGGATAGGGCAGGTTGGAACAGTGCTGGAGTTGCGTCGCGCTTGCGACACAACTTCAGCACTGCGCCAACCTTACCTGGCAGATGCGTCACGCATCTGCTTGTCCTTGCGCCACGATGCACCGCATTGTAAATGCGGCGCATCTGCGGTGGCGTAAGGGCAAACTTGCGTGACGCATCTTCCCTGCCGCATCCCTGCTGATTTGCAGGGATGCGCCAGGGAACGTAAATCTGCCCCTGTGTTCGGCGGCCTCAGCCTTTCAGTGTTCTGAAGTCAACAACACGCGGACTAGTTACAGGTGTGACTGATGCTGCTTCGAAGCGTTTTGGCTAAAAAAAACTACGACATAGCTAATAGCTAAGCAGGTTTATGCACCTCTGAGCAAGGTTGCAAGTGTCGCAAGGTGGATTGATGGGCGCACCCACCTGGGTTGGTGAAAGGGGTGCCACTGAATCAGATTACAAGACTGCAATCACTCCATTACGGAGAAAACGGTTCCCATGTATCATTCTAATAATACCAACGCCGTATCTAGCGCTTCGTAGCGCACTCTGTCATTTCTAAGCACTGTAAATAAACGCGTTACTATAACAGCCGTCAAGAGACACGCTGTTTTATTTTTTATCCTTGCAAAACGTGAAGGAAATTGGTCCTTCAGTTAACATGAATTAACGGCCCCCCTCCCCCAGCGGCATCTGAATCGGTTTTACCTCTGGTGTCGTAATACCTGCCTTTTCCCTGCGCAAACATCACCGGATAAAACATGACAGAATGTGTGCAAGGGAAGCGCCTCACATTCCAAGGTGCTCAACCTGCAGCTATGCTATGCGATTAGTGTCTTAATCCCATTCTAATGTGCCGAGTTCAGGATGGGTGGTAATCGTTTACCACTCCATTCATTGGTGGAATGTAGGAACCACCTCGCACCTCCTGAAGAGGCTGCAGATCATTCAGAATTCAGTTGCCAGACTCATCCTCGACCCCCCTAAAGTGACCCACATCTCCCCAACCTCAGAAAGCTCCTCTGCTCCTCATCCACAAGAGATGTCGCTTCTAGATGCTGACCCACACCTACAAAGCCCTCCACAACCAAGGACCATCCTACATCAACCACCGCCTGAACTTCCATTAGCCCTCCAGACACGGGCGCTCCGCCTCCATCTCCGTGGAACACACCGCCCGCATCCGCCGGAGCAGCAGTGGGGGTGGGGGCGCTCCTTCTCCTACCTAGCAGCAAAATACTAGAAAGACCTCTCCCTTGACCAGCGGACAGCCTCCTCTCTTCTGGAATTCAGGAAAGCACCCAAGACCTGGCTGTTCGACTGACCTGAGCAGCTGCGCTCTCGGCACCTGAACCCTCGCCGGGGATTAACTGTGCTCCATAAATCTGGTTTGATTGATTGATGCCAGAACCAAAGGAGGCTATTGTGCCACCCACAATTCAAAGAAATGTTTTTGACACATCCACTCTGACAGCAACTGGGCTGTAATTGTCCTGAAGAAGGCAGGATAAAAGATTTCCACCGAAACATAGCAGCACAGTCTTTTTAGATTGTTCACTACAACGGACCTTATATTGATGATTTTTATGCTGGGGTGTCTTTGTAGGAGGGGGTCAGCTGTAGTAGCCCAGGAGGAATGAGATTAACATATGTGCTCAGATTAAAAGAGAAAGACAAAAATAGATAGCTTGAGATAAAACAATGTTTTGGTTCCATTTCTGAAATGTGCAATCTATTGTGATCAAATCTGTAGTAAATAGCAAAAGAATGTAATTTTGGAGCAGTTTTTTGTAACTGAAAGTTCTTGTTAAGAAGCTAAGAAGAAAATAACGAAACTATTCAAAGATTTTTGTACCGTGAAACTTAGGAGACAGTCAGATGTATACAGTAACACATTGAAGAATATTGACATAAAATATTGACATAGGGTGACATATTTATCTGATGTAATATTGTTTAGAGTGCGTGTCTCCTCTAACATGTAACGCTTCATTTGAATGGGGTGTACTGCATGCCTCCTCTTCGAGGTGTAATATTCTTTAGATCAGGGTTGAAGTGCTTGTCTCTTGTGAGATGTAACTCGTCATTCGAATGGGGCGTACTGCATGCCTCCTCTTCGAGGTGTAATATTCTTTAGATCAGGGTTGAAGTGCTTGTCTCCTGTGAGATGTAACACGTCATTCGAATGGGGCGTACTGCATGCCTCCTCTTCGAGGTGTAATAATCTTTAGATCAGGGTTGAAGTGCTTGTCTCTTGTGAGATGTAACTCGTCATTCGAATGGGGCGTACTGCATGCCTCCTCTTCGAGGTGTAATATTCTTTAGATCAGGGTTGAAGTGCTTGTCTCTTGTGAGATGTAACTCGTCATTCGAATGGGGCATACTGCATGCCTCCTCTTCGAGGTGTAATATTCTTTAGATCAGGGTTGAAGTGCTTGTCTCCTGTGAGATGTAACACGTCATTCGAATGGGGCGTACTGCATGCCTCCTCTTCGCGGTGTAATATTTTTTAGATCAGGGTTGAAGTGCTTGTCTCCTGTGAGATGTAACACGTCATTCGAATGGGGTGTACTGCATGCCTCCTCTTCGAGGTGTAATATTCTTTAGATCAGGGTTGAAGTGCTTGTCTCTTGTGAGATGTAACTCGTCGTTCTAATGGGGCGTACAGCATGCCTCCTCTTCGAGGTGTAATATTCTTTAGATCAGGGTTGAAGTGCTTGTCTCTTGTGAGATGTAACTCGTCATTTGAATGGGGCGTACTGCATGCCTCCTCTTCGAGGTGTAATATTCTTTAGATCAGGGTTGAAGTGCCTGTCTCCTGTGAGATGTAACTCGTCATTCGAATGGGGCGTACTGCATGCCTCCTCTTCGAGGTGTAATATTCTTTAGATCAGGGTTGAAGTGCCTGTCTCTTGTGAGATGTAACTCGTCATTCGAATGGGGCGTACTGCATGCCTCCTCTTCGAGGTGTAATATTCTTTAGATCAGGGTTGAAGTGCTTGTCTCTTGTGAGATGTAACTCGTCATTCGAATGGTGCGTACTGCATGCCTCCTCTTCGAGGTGTAATATCCTTTAGATCAGGGTTGAAGTGCTTGTCTCTTGTGAGATGTAACCCGTCATTCGAATGGGGCGTACTGCATACCTCCTCTTCGAGGTGTAATATTCTTTAGATCAGGGTTGAAGTGCTTGTCTCCTGTGAGATGTAACCCGTCATTCGAATGGGGCGTACTGCATGCCTCCTCTTCGAGGTGTAATATTCTTTAGATCAGGGTTGAAGTGCTTGTCTCTTGTGAGATGTAACTCGTCATTCGAATGGTGCGTACTGCATGCCTCCTCTTCGAGGTGTAATATTCTTTAGATCAGGGTTGAAGTGCTTGTCTCTTGTGAGATTAAACGTATCGCCTACATATGGTTGTAGCTGATGCCTCCTCTACGAGATAACTGTTTTTTAAGTCAGAGCTTGTGTGGCTATTTTCCCTGGGGTTCTACACCTCTTAGAGGGCTGAAGTGCTTGTCTCCTCCGTGATGACGTGGCTGTAGTGCCTGTCTCCTCTCTGAAGTGTAAGACTCTAGTGACCGGGGTTGGTGTGCCTGTCTCCTCCTTGATGACGTGGCTGTAGTGCTTGTCTCCCCCGTGATGACGTGGCTGAAGTGCTTGTCTCCTCTCTGAACTGTAAGACTCTAGTGATGAGGTTTGGAGTATTGTCTCCAATCAAGGCGAGGTGTTATGATGAACTGCGAGCCGTCCCGACTGTCCCCACCCCTCTAATGCCCCCTTCCAGTAAATGTATTCATTCTTAAGGTGGTTGTCGAAGACCCCCTGTTCAAAGTTGCTTCTCTGTTTTGTCTCCTGCAGGGCCTTCCCCCATCCTGCAGCAAGCATGAAAGAACAAGTAGCCGTGGGTGTGGAGTACATTTCAAAACTGATTAACCGAAACAAGACGCTGGACCAAGATAAAGTGGAGAAGTTCGGGGAGAAACTGACTGCCATCTTGTGCGAGAAGTACACAGACCACTGGTACCCGGAGAACCCCCTCAAAGGCCAGGGCTACAGGTAAGCAGCCTCTGCTGACACTGTCACCCAGAGATGCCCCTCAAGGGGCAGGCCTACAAGTAAGCAGCCCCTGCTGACACTGGTACCCGGAGAACCCCCTCAAGGGCCGGGTGTACAAGTAAGCAGCCTCTGCAGACACTGGTACCTGGAGAACCCCCTCAAGGGCCAGGCCTACAGGTAAGCACCCCCTGCTGGCACTGGTACCCAGAGATCCCCCTCAAGGACCGGGCCTACAGGTAAGCAACCTCTGCTGACACTGGTACCCAAAGAACCCCCTCAAATGCCAGGCCTACAGGTAAGCAGCCCCTGCTGACACTGGTACCCGAAGAACCCTCCCAGGGGCCGTGCGTATAGGTAAGTAGCCTCTGCTGACACTGGTAACCAGAGATCCCCCTCAAGGGCCAGGCCTACAGGTAATAAGTCTCTGCTAACACTGGTACCCGGAGAACCCCCTCAACGGCCAGGTCTACAGGTAAGCAGCCTCTGCTGACACTGGTACCAGTGAAGCCCCTCAAGGGCCAGGCATGCAGATAACAAGCCTCTGCTGACACTGGTACCCGGAGAACCCTCCCAAGGGCCAGGCCTACGGGTAAGCAGCCCCTGCTGACACTGGCCCCAGAGATGTCCCTCAAGGGGCAGGCCTATAAGAAACAAAATAATGTAGGGGGTGCCTTTCTATAGCACCAGGCCTACAGGTAAACAGCCCCTGCTGACACTGGTACCCGGAGAACCCCCTCAAGGGCCGTGTGTACAGGTAAGCAGCCTCTGCAGACACTGGTACCCGGAGAACCCCCTCAAGGGCCGGGTGTACAGGTAAGCAGCCTCTGCAGACACTGGTACCCGGAGAACCCTCCCAAGGGCCAGGCCTACGGGTAAGCAGCCTCTGCTGACAATGGAACAGGAGAACCCCCTCAAGGGCCAGGCCTACAGGCAAACAGCTCTGCTGACATTGGACCATGAGAATCCTCTGCTGACCACTGGTACCAGGAGAACTACCTCAAGGGCCATGTCAATGGGTAAGTAGCCTCTGCTGACACTGGTACCCGGTAAACCCCCTCAAGGGACAGGCCTACAGATAAGCAGCCTCTTCTGACACTGTTACCTGGAGAAGCCCCTCAAGGGCCAGGCCTACAGATAAGCAGCCTCTGCTGACACTGGTACATGGAGCCCATCAAGGGCGAGGCATACAGGTAACAAGCCTCTGCTGACACCGGTACCCAAGGAACTCTCCCAAGGGCCAGGCCTACGGATAAGCAGCCTCTGCTGACACTGGAACCTGGAGAACCCCGTCAAGAGCCGGGCCTACGGGTAAGCAACCTCTGCTGACACTGGTACCCGGAGAACCCCGTCATGGGCCGGGCCTACGGGTAAGTAGCCTCTGCTGACACTGGTACCCGGAGAACCCCGTCAAGGGCCGGGCCTAGGGGTAAGCAGCCTCTGCTGACACTGGTACCCGGAGAACCCCGTCAAGGGCCGGGCCTAGGGGTAAGCAGCCTCTGCTGACACTGGTACCCGGAGAAACCCGTCAAGGGCCGGGCCTACGGGTAAGCAGCCTCTACTGACATTGGTACCCGGAGAACCCCGTCAAGGGCCGGGCCTACGGGTAAGCAGCCTCTACTGACACTGGTACCCGGAGAACCCCGTCAAGGGCCAGGCCTACGGGTAAGCAGCCTCTACTGACACTGGTACCCGGAGAACCCCGTCATGGGCCGGGCCTACGGGTAAGCAGCCTCTCATGACACTGGTACCCGGAGAACCCCGTCAAGGGCCGGGCCTAGGGGTAAGCAGCCTCTGCTGCCACTGGTACCCGGAGAAACCCGTCAAGGGCCGGGCCTACGGGTAAGCAGCCTCTGCTGACACTGGTACCCGGAGAAACCCGTCAAGGGCCGGGCCTACGGGTAAGCAGCCTCTGCTGACACTGGTACCCGGAGAAACCCGTCAAGGGCCGGGCCTACGGGTAAGCAGCCTCTACTGACACTGGTACCCGGAGAACCCCGTCAAGGGCCGGGCCTACGGGTAAGCAGCCTCTGCTGACACTGGTACCAGGAGAACCCCATGAAGGGCCTTGCCTACAGGTAAGCAGCCTCTGCTGCCACTGGTACTCGGAGAACCCCCTCAAGCGACAGGCCTACAGGTAAAAAGCCTCTGCTGAAACCTGTACCCAGAGATTCCCCTCAAGGACCGGGCCTATAGGTAAGCAGCCTCTGCTGACACTGGTGTCGGAGAAGCCCCTCAAGGGCCAGGCCTACAGGTAATTGCAGAAAGCAGCCCCCCACACGACCTATATCTCTTTAAGTTTGGCTTCCAAAGTGCTCAAAAAATGGGGCTTCAATGATACTGATCTCCACTTGACAAGTTCAATTTGCTGTTATTTCATAATTTATTATTTTTTTCCCATTTTCATTTGTATCAAAATTTAGAAATTGATATTGCAACATTTTATTTCTTTTCCACAATCAAAATTCAGTTTTCCCCCCTTCTCCCAGACCTTTTGAAACAGTCAGTCAGTCAAAGCTTTTATTTCGGTAAAAATACCATAAAAAGACATAAATACATATATACATTTAAAACATGATTAAATAGCATTGCGTAGAGTGTAATCCATTAAGACATTAAGACAATTTCCATAAAACATACACAGTAAAAACGTGAACTTTTCCACGAAGAGAAAAATGTTAAAATTAATCCAGGGCCAAAGATATACACATTATACCTTAAAGTACTATGATGATGGTAAAGATAATACTGAATCAGAAAGATGAGCGACAGAAGACAAAAATTTGGACCTTGCAAACCACATTGAGAGAAGGAATTTAGCCATTACAAACACTATCAAACGGGTGGTATCATATTTCAGAATTCTGAACACCTCCTTGTAGTCCCTGAGACCCCTAGACTTACATAACTGGATAATCCACTTTTTCCTTGCAATAGTATATAAAGGGCAAAAGAGAACAACATGTAGCTCTGTTTCACAGATAGCAGAGCATAAGGGACACGAGCTAATGGGATCTACGACATTGCACCATCTGTGAGTGAGATCTCTCAACGGTAGCGAACCGTGTCTGAACTGGGTGTAAAGTTTCTTTGCCAAAGGTGGTTGGATGACGTCCAGGAAAACTTCAAACTGGGGACTACACTTAATATCCAGAAAGGTGTCAGTAAGCCTACCCAGGGAGGAATGGAGTAGGATACCCTTCCTATAAGATTTTAAAACCTCCCGCAATGAATTCTTCGAGAGTGAACGGCAGGTCGCTTCCGGGGCGGACCATAAATTCCTCATCCCAATTAGGTTACAAAGGTTCTTTATGTAAGCAAGCCAAGGGATCTTATCCGATTTTCCCCTTGCCATAATGTCACCAAGATCATACCTGTAGCTTACCAACTCGGGCGTTGACCAAAGACGCCTCCAGAACTGAAGAGGACGGTTCCGGACAATCTCCTCTATGGGAACCAGACCCAGATCCCATCTTAGAGGAATTAATGGGGTGCTGACAGGTAGTTTCAACAATCTCCTGATGAAAGAATTCTCAATAGATGAGAGGGAAGCGGGGGGGAGTATCCCCATAATTCAGCACCGTAAAGTGCTCCTCCTCTCGCTTGGGATTTATAGATTTCCATGGGGGGGCCCAAAGGTTTAAAAGAGGAGTTATTAAACACCTTCAGGATTCCCCCCACTGATTGGGCTAATCTCAAATTTACCTTCGCCAAATGGGACCCCCAATTCATTTTATCATTAAGGGTCACCCCCATGAAGGGCCTTGCCTACAGGTAAGCAGCCTCTGCTGCCACTGGTACTCGGAGAACCCCCTCAAGCGACAGGCCTACAGGTAAAAAGCCTCTGCTGAAACCTGTACCCAGAGATTCCCCTCAAGGACCGGGCCTATAGGTAAGCAGCCTCTGCTGACACTGGTGTCGGAGAAGCCCCTCAAGGGCCAGGCCTACAGGTAATTGCAGAAAGCAGCCCCCCACACGACCTATATCTCTTTAAGTTTGGCTTCCAAAGTGCTCAAAAAATGGGGCTTCAATGATACTGATCTCCACTTGACAAGTTCAATTTGCTGTTATTTCATAATTTATTATTTTTTTCCCATTTTCATTTGTATCAAAATTTAGAAATTGATATTGCAACATTTTATTTCTTTTCCACAATCAAAATTCAGTTTTTCCCCCTTCTCCCAGACCTTTTGAAACAAAATAATGTAGGGGGTGCCTTTCTATAGCACCAGGCCTACAGGTAAACAGCCCCTGCTGACACTTGTATCGGAGAACCCCCTCAAGGGCCAGGCATACAGATAACAAGCCTCTGCTGACACTGGTACCCGGAGAACCCTCTCAAGGGCCGG